>NC_057801.1:776823069-776998392 GCF_018294505.1 Triticum aestivum
TAGGTATGTACAAGCTTCGACAGGAAAAAAATTCTTAGCGCCTCGCTCAGCTTCGCGTGCTAGCCTAGGACGGTAAAACCAATACGTCGTTCCGCTGGATTGATTTCCTGTAACTTAGGAATTAGGATCGGTCATTCCTAAAAAAAAGAATTAGGATCGGTCGTTCCGCTGTTCCTGTTCGTCTCTTCGACTCTCCTCCTCACGAACGAACGACGCGACGACTGCAGCAGGCCAGGAGCAGGATCTCTTCGACCGAACAAGTATGTCTCGGCGCGCTCTCTTCCCTCGCATGATCTTGGTCCTATTTTTTTTCTTTCTAATCATGATTCCCAATTTCTCAATCGATCAAACAGATTAATAGGGAATTGCTTTTAGGGCGCTCGAATCATTCGCCCACGTTGCCAGATTAGATCACAGAGAGAAGGTAATATACCATGCCCTATCAGATTCTCATTATATTAGATGATCTTCTGTACTTGATCCAATATTTTAATTAGCTTTGCGCTAATTTTAAAAGTGAATTATTCCATTCAATTTCAGAAGGGTCATGTCGAGTACAGGTAGAAAGTATCCATCCGGAAGTCATAAAAGAAAGAAGAAGAAGGAGGCAGATGAGGAGAAAGAAGCATTGAGCGGATCTCTTTTTAAATATTATAAGAGCGTTACGAGCACGCCAAGTAATCCAGACGAGTTGGCGATAGTTCTTGCGGGTGACCGGATTGATGGCAATCCGGAAGATGATGGTCATACTCCTACAGAAGGCGATGCTGACGTCAACATGGATGATAGTAATGTGAGTGATCATGAGCCCATATTTAATTCATCTACGGCAGAATCTACTAGTGTTGATGAGGAACCAATTAGTGTGGATATTTATGATCCAAGCAATTGGGGTAATCTTGATAACAAAGCGAGGGACATATTAGTGGAAAAGGGGCCTAAAAGGGAAGAAGAAAACACTAAATATCCTTTGGATGAGAATTTAAGACATTTTTCATATAGCCGTTACTCAAGAAAGATGAGCAATGGAGAGGTCCATGATAGAAAATGGTTAGTTTTTTCAAAACACACAAAGAAAGTGTTTTGTTTTTGCTGTAAGATTTTCAATTCTGATAAATGCAAAAGTGCAATGGGGAATGATGGGTTTTGTGATTGGAGGCATATTAGAGACTGAAAGAGCACGAAGCTAGTGTCGACCATATTACCAACATGAACTCTTGGAATGAATTGAGAGTTAGACTGAGCAAGCATGAAACAATTGACAAAGACTTACAACAACAAATCACAAAGGAGAAGGAACGCATAAGGCAAGTTTTGTTAAGAATTGTTGCCATTGTGAAATTTCTTGGTAAGCGCAATTTGGCTTTTAGAGGATCCAATGAGCAACTTTATGATGATTGTAAGTGGAATTTTTTAGCTTGTGTGGAGATGGTTGCAGAGTTTGATTTGGTAATGGCAACAAAATCTCAGGCCCCGGATCGTAGTTTCGCCCCGGGCCCCCAAAATCTCAGGACCGGCCCTGGCCTGCTTGCGGAAAATCTGAGTCGGCTGTTCCAAATTTTGCTTCCAACGGCATGCCATTGTGCGTTTGAGACGATATGTTGATGCAGCTAGCTTTTGAATTTTATTCCAAAATACATGCGTGGTACCTAACTTGAGACAATTTTCTACCTTGTTTCTAGATACTCATTATTTCATTCAGTTGAATTTGAAAACTGAGTGGAACCCACAGGTTAATAACGGCAAAAGACTCATGTAGCTTAAGGCACCCCATGACAGAGCTTGAGGCTGTTGCAATTGCTACCACAACAAGAGGAACACACTCACGATCTCTCTTGGACTATTGGTGCTGGTACCACAGTTTTTGGAGATTTCCCTCTGCCATCAGCCAACAGGCATGGTATCGAGCTACATCGGCTTGTTTCCCTTCAGTTGTCCAAAAGAAGCATGGTAGTAAAACCATATGTTCCTAGCGCCTCCAATGATTCAGCCATGATGATGACTGGGGGCTAGCCGGCAATCATACACACTCTCCCTCCATCCCCCAAAAAGGCTGCCAGCAAAGGGACTGCAGCTGTACAAGTTCTTGTTGTGGTTCTACGTCCCATATGATATTTCGAAGTTATGTGTTTCCATATGCCTACCATTCACATTTCTCAATGGATTCCATTGATGTAACCCATTGTAATTGTCACTACCCTCTCGCTCGAGAACCTTGACTTTGTTTGTGTTATGTTTGGCTGCACAGTACAGTATTGTTAACATAGTTGGAGGCTACAAGGAGATACAGATGTAGTATGTCCTTTATAAGTACTGCACCGAGGAAGGTTGGTGAGTACATTAGCTATACATCCATTAATCTTGTGTCCAAGTCCGGTAATGTGCACCGTACATGAGCATTAATCGCCCTTTCTCCAAATAGGCCTCACAACAAATGGATGCTCTGCTCACATGTTGTGTATTGTAAGGATCGGCTTCCTACAAACGAGGGCCTTTCTTAGTCTAGGCTAGTTGGCTTGTGTCTCAGACCACACCCTCTCTTTATATTAGTCCCACCTCTCTGTCGAGCAGACACAATCTCGACTCTCTCCTCCACGCGTGCCCACTCACCACGTTTATTCTCTACCCGACTCACTCCTACCCGCTGTTGCTCAGGATCAATGGGTACGCATTAGTGCCATACCCCTTCAGTCCGCAGAGAGATTCCAGCGATCAATGCGGTAGCCCACGACTTGCTCGTATACTGTTACTGTAGGCTATTGTGAAATTGCAGCAACCCTGGACTGCGTGAGTCAAGGCTGGGTGGAAGATGAGGGGATTAAAGCAAGAAGTGCAAAAATTCGTCTAACTGGTACTCTGTGTCCGTGTATCTTGCTTTTTCAGTTTATCTAAAATTCATCTAAACGCAACAGGCAATAGGCAACAGGATAAAACGAAACACAACTGAAAAAGGCAACAAGAGAAGCAAAAGACATGTATATGGTTCTTTATATCCTGTGCCTTTTCAGTTTCTCAATGTCGGTTGTTTTTATGGGAAACTAGTACAACGTTGTCATTGAGGAAGGGCGAGCTGTACAAATTTTCTGATTTGTACTGTTATGTACATAATCCCCACAACCACCTCTCTCCTCAGGAATACTCAGCCCGGACCATGTAAATTGGCGTGAAGCGTATGCCTTCACAGGGATGTGTTGCGTTGTTTATATAGATTGACAAATTACAAGGTTTCGGTAGATAGGTGTTCCCGGATTGATCATCACGTCAAGTCTATACAACGGATACCAATCAATCTGAACTACCTTAACCACAAGATTAAAACGACCCACCCAACGCCTAATCCTAGTAGGGTAAATACGGTTTATACATACACCATATATACATACAATACATTCTAACAACCACGTCACTGCAAAAAAAAAAAAAAAAAACCACGTTTCCTCTCGCTACCTGATTCACCACCTACCCACCGCAGTTGCTCAGGATCAGTGCGGTATCCCTTCAGCCCCCACAGCATTTTGAGCGATCAACGCGGTAGCCTGCGGCATGCTTGTATATTGCAAAATGTAGGCACTTGTGAAATTGCACAAACCCTGGACCCTGAAATTTTATATTATAAAATGCTTGTATATTCTATTTGTGGGGGTTGAGAAGCAAGAGGCAAAAAAAAAGGTATTACTTTGTAAGGTCTTTGTAAATCATTAATAAAGTGGTTGCATGCATCTTCTAGATGCAGAGGCCGGGGGCATCCTTCTTTTCTAAAAAAAAGGGCACAAAAATACATCTAAGGCCTCCTTTGGTTTGTAGGACTTTTGTAGGAATTCCATAGAATAGGATTTGCAAAGGAAGAATTCTTTTGAAGCGCTTTGGTTTGCATTCCTATTTCTATGTAGGATAAGAATCAATCCTTTATATTTTGGAGGAAAAAACATTAGCATAGACTCAGTAAAAAAATCCTATCCTATGCACCAAATGACATATCTTTCTCCATAGGAATTAACATTCATATCATCTCACTTCTTATGATTTTCCCATTCTTCTAAAATTCCTATCCTATGAATCAAAGAAGGCCTAATTTGTGTACATTCATGGTTCCTTTTATCCTGTTTCCTTTTCAGTTAGGCTGCGTTCGGTGCATAGGAATACTGCAGGCCCAGTTTCCCGTGGAAATTTTTCCTGCAAGTCTGTTCGCTCTGCAGGAATAATGTGTGTCCATTCCACAAGAAAACTCCCTGGACCTGTACTTTTCATGGGAAAAATAACATCTACTCAGACCAGAGGAAACGCCTTGTTGGAGACCTATGGTTTGCACAGTTCACCTAAAGTCATTGATTTGCTCTCCTCCGGTCCGAACGCAGCCTTATTCTATGTTCGTTACTTTGCTGGGAGCTAACAGTACAATGTTGTACTGACTCTTGAGGGGCGCGGGGGAGGCCAGTACAATTTTTCTTATTTCGCCTGTTATGTCTTTAATTCCTGGAACCACCTCCCTGCCTGGAAACACTCAGCTTGACAGTTGTTCTACGTCCGATATAGTTTTGTGAAATGACGGGCTTCCGTATGTCTCCGATTCCTATTTCTCAAAAAGATTGCATGGATACAACCCATTTGAATTGTCACTACACTCTCGCACGGGAGCCACGACTAAGTTTGTGTTTGATTGGCTGGACTGTTCAAATAGCATAGTTTGAGGCTACAAGGAGATACGTATGTAGTGTGCCCTTTATAAGTGCTGGATTGAGGAAGGTTGTTGAGCACATTAGATATTCATTAAAACAAAACAAAAACCGCACTTCTAAGCTACGCCTTCAAGAAGGAATCACTGCACGTGCGCCGATGATAGCAAGTCCGACACAAGGTTAAACTCCAGATTCTCACCCCCAAAGTCAAGCTTCAATCCACCTCCTTCAGCAAGGTCAGAACACATATGCGCGTCGTCGTTGAAGCCGTATGTACCGTCATCCCTAATCCGGCTACCGACGCCTCAATAATCGGACACCTCTGAAGAAGTCAATAGAACACATCCGTCCTACATCGCCTGCCTCTCGCCACTGTCGCACCACCTTCGATCGAGCAGCAACAGGCTAGACACGAGACCACCGCAAGAGCCAACGTGAAACACATGCCGATAGCACATAGCAGGCATGACTTGAAGCCCCCGCATGAGACGTCGTGCGTAGCATCCGACAGAGGTTTCATCTGCCGGCGGGAAGCACATCCCAAGGACTTCGGGAGAGACGCATGTATCATCTGCCGAGCCGAATCGAACCCGGTCTGTTGATGTTGGGCACGTCCCATACCGCTACTAGCCTCAGAAGGCCATCACCGCCTCTAGATCCAGCACACGAGTCGCCCACACGACCTCGGAGTCCGCCGCCGTCGAAGAAGAGGGGTCGCCGCCCCGATTCTGGGTGCTACAAGGAGCACCCACCGCTGCGCCAGCCACTATCATCGCCCATACAACGGCACCCGTGGCCGCAACCTTCACCTCCGTGTGCTAGGTCCCGCATCCCTCGAGTGCGGCCCCATGGTCAGCCCCACTTGACCTACCGTCACGCTAACGAGCAGGCCACCACCAGAACCGCCGCCCAAGGCAACCGCCCCGGTCTCCGCCGCCGCACAGCATATACATGCCATACTGGCAATGCCAGATCTGACTGGAGACCAGACCCGCATGTAGCCAGCCCCTCCACCACCCTCCACACTGCCGCCGCCAGCCCAAAGTCAGACGGGCCGCCGCCGCCTGAAGCAGGACCAACCACCATGCCGCAAAGACCCAGTCGGCTGTTGGCCCAGACCCGATGTCGACTCTATTGCCGAGTGCTTTCCGGCAATACACAACGACGCAACTCGATTACTTTCTGAGCTGCCGGATCGACGGAAGACGCACACACGCACGTACAACTAGTCTAAGACATAGGAGACGCGAGTTGATGGCTAAAGGCCCGTGACATGCCTTTGTATTTTTATTGCTTCAATTGATCACAAGGAGACACACACGAGATTGGCCAACAGGTGCGTGTCGCACCTGTTTATTTTCTATTGCTTCGATCAATCTGAACTCACGGTTACAAGAGTAGGGGTACATAGATATATATATTAGCTAACCTAGCCAATACTATCCTATACGGTGACTGTCTCTTAATCCTAGCCGAACTAGGAGATCACAAAGACGTGATTAATTTCCAACAATGGCCACGCCTCCATACGCCGAGGGGCCCCACACCACCCACACGCCGCGAGAGGAAGGATGACCTCCGCCATCGCCGTCAACTTTCGGTCTTAGCCTGGCATCGTCCTTCGGCGGCGGTGGAGCGTGGGGAGAGAGGCGGGGGGCACTGGCGGTGGCTTGGATTGGTAACCTCCCGAAACGACCAACGCGGAGGCGACGTGGGGGTCTGGGTCAGATGATTTTTTTTCAAAACTATCTCGTTATTTGAAGCAAATTCGGAAACTACAGCATGCTTTGGAGAAATATCAAGTCTAGCACCCTGTCGGCCAGGTGTTGGCCGAAAAGGGTGTTTTCGGCCACCTCTAGGCCGAAATAGGGTTTTCGGCCATGCCTTGGCCGAAAAGATGCAAAGTTGGCCGAAGAGGGGTGTTTTCGGCCACCCTTTGGCCGAAAAGGACTTTTTGGCCTAGTGTAGGCCGAAAAGTACATGTTGGTCAATCGTAGACCGAAAAGTACTTTTTGGTCAAGTTTAGGCCGAAAAGTCCCTTGGGCCACCTTTTTCCGTTAATTGTTGGCCAATGTATTTTCCCGCCAACCCCTTCGTTGATGCAGCCCTCTTGCCCTTCGACGATGTGGTCCTTTTGCCATCCGTCGATGCAGAACTATTGCCCTTCGAGGATGGAGAACTCTTGCCCTTGGACGATGAAGAACTCTTGCCCTTCGACGATGCAGAACCCGGAAGCGGGGCATGAAGATGTCATCTTCGTCCTGGCTCTCCTCAATCCATAAAGATGGATTATTTGCTGAAAGCCTTCTGAAAGTTTCACTCTTCGGCACCACCACCTTCTTCCATTTTTCATGCAACCTAAGAAGTTCTTTACGTACCTCCTCATAGGTCCTTTCAGGCCACCCAGACCTACGTAATTGGTGAGCCAACTCATTCATTATGGTGTCACTACCGGTGAGTTCGTCCCATGGAACTATCCTATTGTCCATCCTGAAATCGGTAACTAGACTCAGAAGAGTCCTGCTAATCCCAGGGTGAAAACTACGATCGAATGGATAATGGGACATCTCGACTATAATAAACTGGAATGCTTATCCACCTCCACCTGAAGGGTTTTTTATAGGTACAAAGGAGAAAGGGGTTTGCGGGAAGGGGTTGGCGGGAAAGAGTTGGCGGGAAGGGGTTGGCGGGAAGGGGGTGGCGGGAAAGGGTTGGCGGGAAAGAGTTGGCGGGAAGGGGTTGGTGGGAAAATACATTGGCCAACAGATAACGGAAAGGTGGGCCCAAGGGACTTTTCGGCCTACACTAGACCAAAAAGTACTTTTCGGCCTAGTGTAGACCAAAAATACATTTCGGCCTACATTTGACCAAAAAGACCTTTTCGGCCAAACAGCAGCCGAAAACAGCCATTTCGGCCAGCTCAACCACTTTTCGGCCATGGCAAGGCCGAAAACCCTACTTCGGCCAACAGTTGGCCGAAAACTAACTTTTCGGCCTGCACGTGGCCGACAGGGTCACAGTTTTGCATTTTTTTCATTATGTGCTATAGTTTCCGAAATTGCTACAAAATACGTCATACTTTTGAAAAAAAATCCTACTTCCCAGGCCTGTTTGCCTCTTTTAGTTCCCTGGTAGGTTGTAAAACGTATTCCTACCAAAAGGAATGGCAAAGCTCGTGCTTGTTATGTCAATTGACTACAACTAAAACCAACATACCAACTAGTATAAAATAGAATCTCGACATGATAATGCTTCAAAACAATGAATCTTTGCATCTAATAGAAACAGAGGACCTAAGCACTCAACTGCAGCCACAAAGCCGTTTCGCGGCGCTGAGCCTGTGCAGCATCATCTCAAAAGGTGAGCCATCCATCGCAACAGCTCAGGATAACGAGGAGACCGATGGGACTGGCACTGACAAGAAGGATGCCAATCTCGTGATGATGCAAGCCTATGTGCTGTTTCAGGGACTTCAGATGGCCACATAGTCAGTGCAATCATCATCATCATTGTGACCTGCTCCACTTGGAAATAAGAAAATAGGAGGGTTTTCGACATGGTCTTCACGGCGCTAGATCAGCTTATAGATCATATTAAGTGTGACACCACCCATCAGTTGTATAGGTCTGGTGAGAAGTGCTTGGGAATTAGTTTGTACCGTGTTTGTTGTGTAACTTGTGTCTCTGTTTGGGTCGCCTTAGTCAGGCGGTGTCTGTCTCTTACTCGGAACATGTACTCCCTCCTTTACTTATATATATATAAATCACACGTAGATGCTGTTGTACTGCATGTCACAATTTCTTCTTCGGGAATTAGTCTGTCCCATCATGAAGTTTACTAACTATGTGCTGGAATGTGGAACTGTGGCCTGATAACTGGCGGTGGGGTAGCAACAGTCTTTTTCGTCATAGCATGTTAAATGTTTTGCAGTCACGATACTGGATGTTCTGTTGGTGTGTCATTTCCAACTGTTGGAGTGTCGGTTTCCAAGGCGTTTTAACATAGCAGGATGATAATTTGGTGATGGTGAACGCGTTCAAAAAGTCTTGGGTCACTTGATATATATGAGGCGTTTTACCTTGTATGCTACAAACTGGGTCACGATTCCTAATTTGCACGAACCATAGGTTGAGAGGAAATGGAAATATGTTGCAATCTAGTATGTTGAGTTGAGGATCTAATGCATCTCTTTTATGGTGTGCCCTTTTCAGTTTCTCTATGTAGTTGTCTTTCTATGAACCTAGTTTTGAGTCTATTTGCACTGTTATACTCCAACAGTTGGCTCCTCTTCAGTTACATGCACATTGTCGCTATGTTCAGTGCTTGAAAATAAGCAGCGCCAGAGATGATGCTTTTCCATACTCCTCCCATTCCCGAAAAATCGTACTACTGCAAAGAATCATAATTGTCATTACATTGTCTCAGATGGACTCCAATCGTGCCACTGTCCTGCTAGTTACCGTCCTACAAGAAGACTACTTATATAGGCGGGGCGTTGTTTAGAGGAGCGCGGGTGGGCGGGCGCATTGTTAGATGAGTGAAGGTTGGTGGCCGCATTACCTAGGCGGCTGATAGGCACCGGTCGACCGGCCCAAATTCGGCCGGTCCCCGCGCAGCCACACGATTAGCGCATCCTTGACCGCACGATTAGCGAGCTATCCCCACGCGCATCCCCTCCTTCCTCGTGTCAGATCCAGCACATGTTTTGATCGGCACCCTGACCCCCTTGCCCCGCTCGCCGGCACACCGTCGCCGCCCCCCAGCTCGCAGGCATAGCACGCCGTGGCCGCACGACGGCTCGCAGGTGCAGCTCGCCGTGGCCGCTCACCCCGCTGGACAGTTGCAGCAAGATCTCTGCTTTCACCGGTTCCAGCAAAATCAAAAGCTATTTCCAGCAAAAAACACAAAGATTGAAGCAAAAGTCACGGTTCCAGCAAAATCGCCGCCCAGCATATCTCGCCGGTTGAAGCAAATCGCCTAGACGGTTCCAGCAAAATCAAATGCTATTTCCAGCAAAACACCAAAAGATTGCAGCAAAAAATCACGCGGTCACCAAAGATTCCAGCACCATCTCGCGGGTTGAAACAAAAACAGCTGGTTGATTCCAGCAAAATCAATGTTGTTTCCAGCAAAAGAACACAAAAAATGTACCAAAAAACTCACGCCCTTGTTCTTCCACCCATGGCAGCATTCCAGCCAACGGGCGTCGCCTCATAGCTTCGCTGGATTGTGGTTGCAGCTCCGCCAGTCTATGGATCCAGCTCTGACAGAACACGGTTGCAGCATCCAGCCAGCAGGGGCATCACCTTGCAGCTCCACCGGGCGATGGTTCCAGCACAGCCGGACAGTGCTTCCAGCTTTTTTGGCTGCGGTTGTAGCAACCCTCCTCTCCAGCATGTAGGAGCCTCACAGCTCGCCAGATCATGATTCCAGCTTTCCCCGGGCACGGTTGCAGCCGCGGCGAACTGCGGTTGCAGCACCATCGTGCCCATCACCATCGGCGGCCGCATCGCTTTGCATTCGTCGGACATGGCGTCGCTCGCGCTCACCATGAGCCGTCGTCCAGTGCCTATGCAACGGCACCGCCGTCATCTGCTCACGGCGCACGCCCTGTCGTCGCCCTACAACGTCTCGCCCTCCTCTTGCCATGGATAAACAGCTCGTCGGAAGGAGCACATCGGCACGGTGGTGGGGGATCGGGATGAGCAGAAAGAGGAAATTGGGAGGAGGAAGGGAGAGAGGAGGAAGAGATAAGGTGGCGATAGATTGTGTGTGGGTCCCGCAATGCATGTGACCTCTTTCCTGTCGTTTGTGTCACGAGCAGACTGTGTGGTAGTTTCCTGAGCGAGCGAGGCGTGACCGGCCCAAGCTTCGGCCGGTCCACCGATCATAAACGTTTCCCTTTATTTTATTACTTTTTTTGGAATCAACATTAAGCTTACCTGGGCCTTAATTGCCCTGTCCGAAAAGAGGTTTGGCTTAACCATGCCGTCTTGCCCGGGGAACTAGTCAACGTATATGATTAGTAGTAGCTTAGATTTTTTTCATGGTAATACGTGTTTCATTCATATCATAAAGACCAAAGTACAAGTTATGTAAAGATCGATATGACAAAACTGAAAAGATAGCAAAACATCTCTGAGTTTGATACCAACGGCCGTCATTTGCATCCGGCACCACCACAGTAGCCACCGAAGAAAAGAATGACGAATCACCTCCTCACTCGAGCTCGACGCAGCTCCATCGCTGATATGCAGCTTTGCATACCTCCAAGGTGGCTCACCAAAAATGAAGCCCTTGTCATTGAACGAATCAGGACACGCCATCGAACTCCAGATCTAACACCCCACAACGACTAGATGCAGAAGGAGGAAACCATACATGACATCCACGAACCACGAGCCCAGCACATGTTCCATCTTCCAGATGTCGTCGATGCAGACCACAATCTGCATTTGCTCCTGGACAACCTCCCAAGCTCTGCGCTGACGCTGGAGCAAACGCCGTCGCAACAGCGAAACCCGAGGACACAGACCCACTACGAGGATGCCGCGCCGCTACGCCATCCATACTTGAACAGACTGGTTTCCAAATCCATCCCCAACCATATGACCGATGGCCTCGTCAGGGAAGGATCTGAAGAATCTTTATTCAACGCTCTCATCGTCGCCGCCAAAGCAAAGACGATGAACAACCTAAAAACCTAGACTATGAGGAATAAAAACGATCCACACGCGTGGATCTGACGACCCTCCTAACCACCGACGACCGAGGTCGCCAGCGGATGGGACCCACCGGAGGATGGTGCCGGAAGATCGGCCTCTTTTGGCGGCGACTAGGGTTACCGAAAAAGGCTTTCGCCCCGCTTTATAAATAAAGCACCAAACCACAAGCATCCAGTACAACAACACGCCACGCCACTGCAACACATGCACACACTCAAGACAGGATACATAGGTGCTGAGCGCAGCAACACCAATCCTAGCACTACCGCCCCGAAGATATGAAGCTACATATGACGAACCATGTGCTCCAAGGTGGTGCCTTTAGGAAGGATGCGACGCCGGATCGCCGCCACCGCCCGATCCAAGGATCAGAGTTTCCCCCGGAGCCGCATGACGGGCAATGAGAGCCGCGATGATGCCTTCAAGAAGGGAGCGATCTTCGCCGATGTCGGTCCGTCCGAAGATAGAGCAGGTTTTCACCTCGGCCAACAATCACGGCCACCGAATGCCACACCCCAGCAACCATGCCGCACACACGACCATGATGACCGGGCAGCAATAAGGCACGGGCTTTGTCCAAGAGCACCGCGCAACCACCACCACCAGGGCCGCCGCCCCGGCATCCAAGGCCTAAACACCACCTCATCCAAGACCCGCCGCTACCCCAACCAAAAGAGACTGAGCGGCCCCTAGCATCTGGCCACCATTGACTCGTCCTGCTGCACCGTCCATGAGACGAGCTCGCTCCTGTCGCCAGGAGCGAGACGAGCCCGGTCCTGCAGCCGTGCGCGAGATGGGCTCGGTCCTGCTGCCAGGCGCGAGAAGAGATCGGTCCTGCAGCCCGGGCGCGAGACGAGCGATGGACCAAAGCTGGGGACGAGCCAAAAATCCTGAGATAATTCTTGAATTCTCTTTGAACCTTGGCCCACCTCCCTGAGTAAAAATATTGCATGACTTTTTGTAATATTTTTGCTACAGAAAATCTTTTCCTTTCTCGCCCAAAAATGCACTTTGTACAACAAGTGCATTTTTCCTTAATCTTTTGGAGTTGACCTTTCTTGAGCTTAAACACCCTCCTAAGAAACCCTTAACCCCAGGAGATCAGCCCTAATGGCCTTCTAGAATCTAGCCAAACTTGGTGACCAAGTTTCTGTCCAGAAATTTGCCAGCAAGCTTGAGTCACTTCTGGTCGGCCTGGGTTTGAGTTTTCACCTTTCTTAGACCTAACACTGCATGGACTTTAGCCCAGACAAGGTTTGGCAGCGTTTGGGCGTCGTTTTAGCAATGCCAGGGTAGAGACCGCGTGTGGACATGGGTCCTAGCATGCGTTCGACGCGCTCTGCATCGCGCTAGTGCCTCTGTTCGGCGCGTGCCCGAGCCAGAGCTCGCCAACGACAGCCAGAGACGCCACAGCGAGCACGGGCGCGTCGCGGACAAAAGCCACAGTGCACCCGTGCCCCTGTCTTCTTCTCCCCCTTCTCCCTGTGATTGTCCGCGAGCGTGGACAGCCTCCGCGTGATCGCTAAGCTTCTCGCGCCCTCACTGACGCCCCTCGTCGCCTCTCGCCGTCTTCCAGAGAACTCCGGCGGCGACGTACCCTCCTTCCTCCTCCGGCTATAAATTGAGCCCTCCCCTCCGTTCCAGAGAAACCCACGACACCATCCAACCTCCACACACACGCAGCACAGCCGCAACCTGGCCGGGCAGGCCTCTGGTTGTCGTGCCCGACCTGAGCTCACCGGCGACACTCGTAGCTCAGCCACCCCGTCCCCGACCTCCCGGAGCCCAACCAACCACGTAGGTGCATCCCTGGAGCCCCTCTGGTGCCGTCCCGAAGCCGCAGAGCACCTAGGACAGCTCCTCGCCGTCGCCTTCTTCCTCTCCGGCAAGACCCGACCGCTGTCGCCGCTTCCGAGGTTGATTGCGAGCAGCTCCAGCCGTTTCTCGTCGTGCCACGGGTACAGGCAGGTGCGCCGTAGCCCCTTCTCCATTTCTATCCCTCCAGTTTGGCCCAAGGACTCCTCCTTGTCGGCGTGAGCTCCGGCGAAACACCGCCGCGTCCTGTTTCTCTGCCCCTCCCCTCTCTCCTGACCGGTGGGGCCCGTTGTCAGCCTCTCCACTCCACCCGAAGCGGTACGAGTGGAGCTGTCTTTTGGCTTTACGCCATCGACGTGACCCCCCAGGATTTTCTGTTTATCCGAATTAATTCAAATGTTTTGACCAAAACTTTGACCTTGAATATCTCCTAGCCTATAAGTCCAAATGAGTTGATTCTTTTTGCATTTGGTTTGTTACAGAAAACTCTAGCAGCACACCAAAGTGTGGATTTTCCCTTACTGCCTAGAATTTCTGGTGATTTTCAGAGCGGTTCTTGATATGTTGTTTTGTGGTTTTTAAATATCTATGATTTTCTACTTAACATTTGGTTCTTGACTTGTCTTGAAGCTATCCAGGAGGAGTGTGAACCTCCTCTGCACTAAGGCAAGCCACAATAACATTTGGATGGTGTCATCTCAATATCTATGATTTTCTACTTAAATATGAGCTTATTTTCATGCATTTAAAATAGTTAAATAATTATGATTTAATGCTTATCTACTTTATCATGCTTATTATGCTTGCTTTAGTTACTGGTTGATTGCATGCAGTAGTTTAATCAAGTAGAGTAAATATTTTGGCTTAATGAAAGTGCTTTGATAAATGATGGTAGTTTATTTTGATAAGTAAATTCTCATATTAAAGATAAATGACTAAAAGTGAGGTTTGATAATAACCAGTGTAGTAATACTAGTATTTTGTTGATGAGTAGTGCAAGAAAGTTATTTCTTTGATGTTGATCCATTCTTATGAGTTGCATCTTAAGCATATTAGGTAGTTGCGTGATCCTGGCATCATATGGCTTGTCGTGAGTTTATTTTCAAGTTACACATGAAAATAATCCAACTTGAATATTAAGTTGATCAAGTCATGGTGCCTCTGAATCGGGTTCTTTTTAGTGCGACCACATTTACCTTTATGGGGGGTCATGATTCGGTCCTTTGTCATGCCTCTTACAGGTGCCTCCAATGAGGGAAGGTTATGGGCGTGCGGTACCCTGGCCCGGTAAGAAGACATAACCTTGTGTGCTCGTTTGGTTTTATGGTACCTTGTCCCCGTTTGGGACCGTTTTGCCACGACGGTGGCCGAAGATTCCTTTGGTAGGCATGGGCCACCCATGACATAGCCCTGAGAGGGAGTGGGTCGGAGTGGCCGGGAGAGTGTCATGGCAAGGGAAGGGTTTAGTCGGAACTCCTGGTCCACCCGAATGGGAGTGCGAGGTCCTTGAGTTCCGTAGTGTGGGTAAAGTGCGCTAACCTCTACAAAGTGTATTTTAATCTATCTATAGCCGCGTCCTCGGTCATGGACACAACTCGGTACCAAGTCACACCATGGATCAACAATTATAATTAATCTTGCACACTTGGTATTATTGTGGCACTGGTTTCATGATGAACTATGGATCATGTGATGATCTTAAGTGATTGGCTTCAGTTGTGATCCGGGTATGATCACCGTTCGGTTACAGTGGTAACCCATCTGGTAAGTGAGTCCGAGGGACTCGGTGCACATGTCGGTTTCATTGCATCTGTAGTATCACTTGCATTGCATTAAACCTGATTAATTGTCATGATATCGTTTGTCATTGTGCTTATGTTTGTTGTGAGATTGCAAGTACATTCAATGTACTGACCTGGCGTGTCATGCTAGCTTTCAGGCAAGACTGATCGGATCGGACAGCGTCCCGCGTCTAGCATCGTGTCCACGTCGGTGTCCCTGTACTATGGAGTCCCACTTCATCGTTATTCCGCTACCGCGTAGTTGATATGATCGAGCCCGCTTCATGTTCATTAAATAAAGTACATACTGTTCAGCTTCACCGTGTGTGCCACTTGGCCTCTTATCTCGATGTAATATCAGACTTATGTACCTGCTAGCATCAACTAAGCGGTTGTTTCTGTGCCATGATGTTGTGTGTTGCCAGAAGACTTGATCTCTGGGCTGGCAATGCAAAGTAAACCGGTTGCTCTGAGCCGGGGTGCCACAACACTTGGTATCAGAGCCGTGCTGATTGTAGGACACGCTAGACCGTTAGTGCGTTAGTGAAACGGTAGATAGTTGCGTCTGAGTGCCGGTAGTCATAGAAATTGGTTGCCGCATTGCATGCCTGTTTATTTGTTGCTATTACTAATCATTTGGTGATTGTGAGTGTAGATGGCACCAGTTCCAATCTTGTACCATCCCGATCCAGCTTCGTACACATCACCGCACTAGCTTCAGAACATGTGGCGACGACTCTATCCAGAGGGTGCTGATCTAGTGTATCAGGTGTATCGGGAGCATCTGGTCGATTCGTTGTATGAGTATTACGTTGAGGTCACTCTACACCATAGTTCCCCTTCCGACGCTTACACTCGTTCCTCTAAGGGTGGTTTCGCTTTTATGCCATCTCAGGTGGTCCAGTTTGCTGCTATCGAGGCTCTTGTAGACTTGTGCTACAACGAGGTTCGCATGCACACCAACCAAGGTTTTTGCTACTACCCATCTCTGCACGAGAATGGGCATATTCGCTTCCCTCTTATTGATTCGGCATGCGAACGTCTTTCTAGCCACCTTTCTCGCTATATCACTACCACTTATCTCTTGATCTATGAGTTAGCTCAAGAGCTAACTCGAGCTCGGATAGCCCTTGTCGCATCTCGGAATAGGAATCCTCTACCCACTGTCGATTTCAGTCCATATGTCCCTCCCACTTCTAGTACCCCGGCGACTACCCAGGGTACCACCAAACCTTTGGCAGTGACTCCTGGCAATGCTCCTGCTGCGTGGTCTTCCTTTGTCGCTACTCCTGCAGATCCCTGGCTTAGATCCCATCCCGCACCTGCCCCTGAGGGAGAGCCCTCGAGGCACCGTCATCGCATTTCTTTTAATCTGGAGGTCTCCACTATCAGTTTAGGGTTTGAGTCTAGCTCAGGAGAGGAGCCTGTAGCAGTAGGAGTCGAGCAGTAGATCGGTAGAGTATCATCTTCGTCATGAGTATACTCATGTATGGATGTAGTCGTACGTGTCATGATGTTTAGTTTCATGTATGCAGGTAGTGAACCCGTCATGATGTTACCCTTTATGCTGAGTCTATGTATAATTATGTTGGAACCTTTTTATTCGCCTTGGTTTCTTTTCACCGTGTTTTTCTAGGTTTGTCACTGGCTTTTTCCTCCCATTTTGGATATTTCTCATCACGGTTGCCTTGTATTGGGAAAACAAATAATAGGATGACGTGGGGAGGTAGCAGCAGCGAAGCTTGTGAGGATGTCCCTGTTCGTCGCTCCGCTCGGCAAGCATGACATTCCCCCAAGCCATACCAACCACCACCACCTCCACCACCACATCCGCCCTCCACTGAGTAGATTATGCGAATGCTTGAAGAAAGAAGAAACAATGATCTGATGGAGATGCTGAAAAGTGTCCAAGTTATGGTTGGACAAAATGAAAATCAAAATGGTCATTACTCTAAGATGTCAGATTTTCAAAGGACCAAGCCTCCTAGTTTCAGTCAAGCTGTTGATCCATTGGAAGGCGATGATTGGTTAAGGACCATTGAGAGGAAGCAAGAAATTGCTCGCACTGAAGAAGGAGTCAAGGTTCAGTTTGCAACACATTATCTTGAAGGAGCTGTCGCTATATGGTGGGATAATGCTAAAGCTATGTGGCCTGAAGACGAGGAAATTACGTGGACCAAATTCAAGGATCATTTCCGCAAGTATCATATACCCACCGGAATTATGAAGATCAAGCAGCGCGAATTCCTCGCCCTTACTCAAGGAAGCATGACAGTAAGTGAATACCTGAATAAATTCAACCATTTGGCCCGATATTATCTCTATGATGTGGCCACCGAAGAAAGGAAGGTCGACAGATTCCTTGGCGGACTGAACAAGCACCTCAGATGCACTCTCAGCATGTTTGATTTTCCGGACTTCCAAACTGTGGTGAACAAGGCCCTCATCACAGAAAGGGAACACAAGCTCATGCACGATAGCAGGCCCGCAAATAATCATGACAAGCGCAAATTCGAGCCTAAGAAGGATATGCAACAAGTGTGGAAGGCTCGTACATGGCAACAGACTCAGGTGGAGTACAAACCCAACTGGCAGCAGAATGTCAACAAGACCACTACTCAAGTCAAGAATGTCGTAACCAATCCGGAGTGTGAAGATTTTCAGCGCAACAACGCTTGTTTTAGCTCTGGACAAACCGGACATTACGCTAGACAATGTCCCAAGAACGGCAAACCAATAGCCTCCTACTGTCCACAAGTCAACCACCTGGAGTCATATTCTAACCCGAGGGCCATCCAAGGCCAAATCCATCATATCTCCAATGACGAAGCCCAAGAAGACCCAGAAGTCGTCATTGGTATGTTCCCTATTAATAGCATACCTGCAGTAATTTTATTTGATTCTAGGACTTCCCACTCTTTTATATCACGGAGTTTTGCTGCCCAAAACAAATTTCCCAGATTGATTATGGGCAAAATTATGATGGTACAATCCCCGGGATCGGTGCTCCGAAGTAATCCGGTCTACCGAAATTTGGAAATTGCGATAAAGGGAGTCAAGTTTCCAACAGCTTTGATAGTCATTGAATCTGTTAAATTGGATATTATTCTGGGAATGAATTGATTGACCCAATACCAAGTATGCATCAACTGTGTGACCAGAGAAGTCACCATGGTAAATCAGGAAGGTCGCTTCGCAAGTTTTTATGCTCGCAGAAGTATACCCAAGAAGGATATGGTATTCTCAGCTGTGGCCGAAGAAGTGGAATCAATTCCTGTAGACAGCGAGTATCCAGATGTATTTCCTGAGTAATTGCCACGAATGCCACCAGACAGAGAATTGGAGTTTGCTATTGACTTGGTGCCCGGGACTGCACCGATATATAAGAAATATTATCGGATGCCTTCTTCAGAATTGGTGGAGTTAAAGAAACATCTCGATGAAATGCTGTAGAAAGGATACATCCGTCCAAGATCTTCACCTTGGGGATCACCCGCTATATTCGTGGATAAAAAGGACGACAGTCTTCGGATGTGTGTACAGTACCGACAGTTGAATGAAGTCACCATCAAGAACAAGAATCCACTGCCAAGAATTGATGATTTGTCTGATCAACTCAGTGGGGCCAAAGTATTCTCCAAGATTTTGAGGACCGGATATCATCAACTGAAAATCAGGAAGGAAGATATTCCCAAGACCGCGTTCACCACTCGATACGGTCTTTATGAATATATTGTTATGTCATTCGGTCTCACCAATACCCCCGCCTTTTTCATGCATATGATGAATAATGTGTTTATGGATTTCTTGGATAAGTTTGTGGTGGTGTTAATCGATGATATCCTCATTTATTCAAAAAGCAAAGAACAACATAAGGACCACCTCCGAGGAGTGTTGCAAAGACTCCATGATCATCAGCTTTATGCAATGTTCAGCAAATGTGAATTTTGGCTCTACCAAGTGGGATTTCTAGGGCATATTCTCTCAGCTGAAGGTATCGCCGTGAATCCAAGTAAAGTGAAAGATGTGCTTGATTGGTCCGCACCCACGACAGTCTCAGAAATCCAGAGTTTCCTTGGATTAGCTGGGTATTATCGCCATTTTATCAAAGGATTCTCTAAGATTGCCAAGCCAATGACAGAGCTCCTAAATAAGGAGAAGAAGTTTAAATGGACTGAGCACTGTGAAAGGAGCTTCAACGAGTTAAAAACCAGGCTGACATCTGCGCTAGTATTGACTCTTCCCGACATCTACCACAGTTTTGATGTGTACTGTGCTGCATCCAGGAAAGGATTCGGATGTGTCCACATGCAATATGGCAAGGTTGTGGCCAATGTATCTCGACAACTACGGCCTCACGAAGGAAATTACCCAACTCATGATTTGGAATTGGCCGCGGTGGTGCATGCCTTGAAGATTTGGAGACACTATCTGATTGGAAAAAGGTGTCAAATATTTACGGACCACAAGAGTCTCAAGTATATATTCACTCAACCGGACTTAAACCTCCATCAGCGAAGATGGCTTGAGTTGGTTAAGGATTATGACCTCGGGATAAATTATCACCCGGGAAAAGCTAATGTGGGAGCACATGCCCTCAGCCGCAAGCCCATCAGCCTGAATGCTCTACTAGATACGTTGCATCCCAAACTCTGTGAAGAAATGGCTCAGCTCAATTTGTCAATAGTGGATGCCCGTATGGCCAGCATATTGGAAATGGATCCTACTCTCGAGGAAGAAATTCGCAGTGCTCAAGCACATGACGATTCACTACAATCATATGCCAAGCCGACCAAGGATTTCTCTAAGGATCAAAACGGTACGTTGATGTTTCGATTCACCCAGGATTTCTCTAAGGATCATATGCGTACCCAACCAAGAAAGACTGAAAAAGAAGATATTATCAGAAGCCCATGAATCTTCGTACTCGATTCACCCAGGTGGCACCAAAATGTATGAAGATCTCCATCAGGTATTTTGGTGGGAAGGAATGAAAAAAGACATCGCTTACTTCGTAGCTTGTTGCGACATATGCAACAAGGTGAAGGCGGAACATCAGAAGCCCACTGGACTCCTTCAACCTTTGCTCGTATCACAATGGAAATGGGACGATGTCTGCATGGACTTCATCACCGGCTTACCAAAGGCACACCAAGGGAATGGCACAATATGGGTCATCGAAGCACCTTAACCAAGGTGGCTCATTTTTTGCCTATTCAGACCACTTATCATGCTGATCAACTTGCACAATTATATGTGTCCAGGATCGTCAGTTTGCATGGCGTACCAAGGACCATCACCTCCGACAGAGGATCTCTCTTCACGTCAGCCTTCTGGTCCCGTCTACATCAAGCCTTGGGGGCTGCCCTGAAACACAGCACAACTTATCATCCACAGATAGACGGACAGACCGAGCGGGTAAATCAAGTACTCGAAGATAGGCTCCAAGCATGTGTATTGGCCCAAGGACCTAACTAGGAAGATTGTCTGCCGTACGCCGAGTTTTCCTACAACAACAGTTTCCAGACCAGTTTGAAGATGTCACCATATGAAGCTCTGTATGGCCGTAAGTGCCGCACTCCACTAAACTGGTCTCAAACCAGAGACAGTCGTATCTTCGGAACAGACCTAATGATGGCAGTTGAGAAGCAAGTCAAGGAGATCCGAGACAGACGGTAGTTGGCCATGTCACGGCAGAAGAGTTACTATGATGCCAAGCACCGTCAGATCAGATATGAACCAGGAGAACACGTGTATCTCCGAGTCACCCCAATGAAAGGAATTAAGAGGTTTCAAACCCGGGGCAAGTTGGCACCCAGATACATTGGCCCATTCCGAGTCATGAACGAAGTTGGAGCAGTTGCTTATCGATTGGAGTTGCCACCAGAACTGTCAGAGGTACACAATGTCTTTCATGTCACCAGAGAAAAAGACTGATATGGCAGAGATAGAACTGGCTAAGGATCTGACATATGAGGAAAGACCAGTGAAAATATTGGATAAGATAGAAAGAGTCACTCACAGCAAAGTAATCAGGTTTTTCAAAGTTCAATGGAGCACCATACCGAGGAAGAGGCAATCTGGGAAACAGAGGAATTTTTAAGGACTGCTTACCCAGAACTGTTTTCCCAAGCAACCGAATCTCGAGGACGAGATTCAACCTAAGTGGGGAAGGTTTGTGACAGCCTGGCTTTTGCCTTCTCTCTTTTACCGGACTTGGTTTGCATTTTTCTTGGTTTTGTGTTTTTAGAATCAATTCAAATGGACTTGTCACTTGGGCATGCTATTGAATTTCACCCAAGGGACCCATCTGCATCTCATCCAACTCCATTTCTTTCTAAAACCCTAGAATGGCCCATTGAATATTTTTCATAAGTGAAAATATTCATTTTCTTTCTGAAACCTCATTTCAGAAATTAGGGCTCCAAAGCAACCCCAATTTTTATAGCTCCAAAAATCCTGAGATAATTCCTGAATTTTCTTTGAGCCTTGTCCCACCTCCCTGATTAAAGATATTGCATGACATTTTGTAATATTTTTGCTATAGAAAATCTTTTCCTTTCTGGCCCAAAAATGCACTTTGTACAGCAAGTGCATTTTTCCTTAATCTTTTGGAGTTGATCTTTCTTGAGCTTAAACACCCTCCTAAGAAACCCTTAACCCCAGGAGATCAGCCCTAATGGCCTTCTAGAAGCTAGCCAAACTTGGTGACCAATTTTCTGTCAAGAAACTTGCCAGCAAGCTTGAGTCACTTCTGGTTGGCCTGGGTTTGAGTTTTCACCTTTCTTAGACCAAACACTGCATGGACTTTAGCCCAGACAAGGTTTGGCAGCGTTTCAGCGTCATTTTGGCAATGTCAGGGCGGTTGAGGGAGTCTTGGATTAGGGGGTCCTCGGACAGCAAGACTATGTACTTGTGCCGGACTGTTGGACTATGAAGATACAAGATTGAAGACTTCGTCCCGTGTCCGGGTGGGACTCTCCATCGCGTGGAAGGCAAGGCTGGCAATTCGGATATGTAGATTTCCTTCTCTGTAACCGACTCTGTGTAACTCTAGCCCCCTCTGGTGTCTACATAAACCGGATGGTTTAGTCCGTAGGACAACAACAATCATAATCATAGGCTAGCTTCTTGGGTTTAGCCTCTACGATCTCATGGTAGATCAACTCTTGTAATACTCATATCATCAAGATCAATCAAGCATGAAGTAGGGTATTACCTCCATAGAGAGGGTCCGTACCTGGTTAAACATCGTGTCCCCCGCCTCCTGTTACCATTAGCCTTAGACACACAGTTCGGGACCCCCTACCCTGGATCCGCCGGTTTTGACACCGACATTGGTGCTTTCATTGAGAGTTCCATTGTGTCATCACAGTAAGGCTTGATGGCACCTTCAATCATCCACAACGATGCGACCCTCGGACTCATCTCCGGCCATAGGCTCCAAACCGCGTGCATCCATGCCCATCGAACCTGACGGGGCACCGATCATGGAGTTTACCTCCGCGGATATCTTTCAGCACTCACCCTTGGGCAATGTGCTAAATTCGTTGAAATCTCTGTCCCTTGCTGGAGACTCTTGGCCGAACTATGTCGGACTGGAGTGGGAAGCGGATGACGAAGAAATTCGTCTCCCACCCACCACCCACTTGATAGCCACTGTTGACGACTTAACCGACATGCTTGATTTCGACTCCGAAGACATCAACGGTATGGATGACGATGCCAGCGAAGAACAGGAATCACCGCCCACAGGGCACTGGACAGCTACCTCGTCATATATATACATGGTGGACACACCCAAAAAAACAACAGCGATTAACGGAAGGATGCAACGGAGGATAATCCTCAAGGGAAGCAACCAAAGCGCCAACGTCAGCGGCGCCGCTCTAAATCCCGCCACAACAAAAATAGCAATAACGGCGCAAGAAAGAATAATACCCCGGACACCTCCAAAGGTAACGACGACCCCATGAACCCAGCGATGGAGCAGGTTGAGCCCGTGGACGGCGAACATAGTCTGGGGCCGCTCTCCGATCATAGCGATGCCAAAGATAAAACTCATGAACCTGTCTCCGGTGAGGAGAACAGTCCGGATGACGATGTACTCATCATCCCGAAAAAGCATTTGGAACAAGAAAACATCCACCAAAGGCTTAATCGCCACCGCGAGGAGCTTGAAGAAGCAGAAGCAAAGGCTTAAGGCCGCACAGGATATGCTGAACCGCAGATGGAACAAAGTGCTCGACACTGACAAAAAATACAGTGGGGTCGCCACACAAAGAGCTACCCAAAATGCAAGCTGCTCCCTGAATTTGACAGCGAGGCTATAGAGCCCATCCCACCGAAAAATAATACGGCCGACCTGCCGAACCGACCACCCCATGGCCGAGACAGAGCGGCTAATGTCGCCGCACATAAGTCAGCACATGATGTACGGGAGTACCTGGACCAAAAAGCCGGTATGGCCAGGTCCATCTATGGATCTAGGAAGCGTGCCCCTACGCATGATCATGACCACCAAGCCGATTTCAGAATCAAAACCAAACACTACACCCGTCAGAAGCATGCCATGACACACCCAAATACAGGAGTGCCGCACATCCCCTATGCTTCACGGATGAGGTGCTGGATCACGAATTTCCAGAGGGATTCAAACCCGTAAACATAGAGGTATACGACGGAACGACAGACCTGCAGTCTGGATCGTGGAATTCATTCTTCACATCCATATGGCTCGCGAAGACGATCTCCATGCCATCAAATACCTACCCCTCAAGTTGAAAGGACCAGCTCGGCACTGGTTGAAAAGCCTCCTCGAAAACTCCATTGGAAGTTGGGAGGAAGTTGATGATGCTTTCATGGCTAATTTTAAAGGGACATATGTCCGACCTCCGGATGCAGACGATTTAAGTCACATAATCCAACAACCTGGAGAGTCAGCCCGTAAGCTTTGGAACAGGTTTCTCACCAAGAAGAACCAAATCGTCGACTGCCCGGGCTCTGAAGCCTTAGGAGCTTTCAAACACAGTGTCCGGGACGAATGGCTCGCCAGACACCTCGGCTAGGAAAAACCGAGGACAATGGCAGCCCTAACAAGCCTCATGACCCGCTTTTGCGCGGGCGAGGATAGTTGTTTGGCCCGCAGCGGCACCAGCGACCCAGGCACATCCGAAGTCAGGGACGGAAATGCGAAGCCGCGATGCAATAAAAATAAGCGTCGAAATAATGAAGACAGCCTAGACAACACGGCGGTAAATGCCGGATTCAGGGGCTCTCGACCCGGTCAGTGGAAAAAGCCATTGAAAGGCAGCAGAGATGGACCGTCCAGTCTAAACAAAATTCTAGACAGATCATGTCAGATTCATGGCACCCCTGAGAAACCTGCGAATCACACCAACAGAGAATGATGGGTCTTCAAGAAGGCCGGCAAGTTAAACGCCGAACACAAGGGGAGGGAGCTGCCAAGTGAAGACAAGGACGAACCTCGCCAGCTGAACACTGGGGGACAGAAATTTTTTCCACCAAAGGTCAAAACTGTGAACATGATCTATGTCACCCACATACCAAAGAGGAAGCGCAAACGCGCACTCCGAGATGTATACACTGTAGAGCCCGTTGCCCCCAAATTTAACCCATGGTCGGCCTGCCCAATCACTGTCGATTGCAGGGATCATCCGACTAGTATCCGTCATGGCGGTTCGGCTGCCTTGGTGCTCGACCCGATAATTGACGGATACCATCTCACCCGAGTCCTCATGGACGGAGGCAGTAGTCTTAATCTGATATATCAGGACACTGTCCGCAAAATGGGGATAGACCCGTCAAGAAGTAGCCAAAGCATTACTACCTTTAAAGGAGTAATACCAGGTGTAGAGGCCGGTTGCACGGGCTCTCTAACATTAGATGTTGTATTCGATTCTCCCGTCAACTTTCAAAGTGAAGACTAATCTTCGACATCGCTCCATTCCGAAGCGGCTATCACGCACACTACAAGAAATATGTCAACTTGTGACCACCACTATTGGTCACTGAATGGTCACTGTTTTCAATTTGTGACCTTTTTGTGACCAATAACAGATTATAGATTATAGCAACCCTTCTTCTGGAATGGTCGTAGACGTTTATGACCAAAAAAGGTCGTAGATTTAACGACCAATTATTTTGGTCACTAGCAATCCGACCACACCACGTCAGATCCACCGTGGCAAGCTGACGTGGCAGAATTACAACTAGATGAAAAGGTCGTAAAATAGAATCAGCCCGGTCCATTTCAGCCGTCTACATGGGCCAAGCCCAATAATTCGGCCCATTTAATTTTTTTTTCTTTATTTTGCTTATGTGCATGGGCCTGGCCCAATAATTTGGCCTTTTATTTTCTGGGAATGGAGCCTTTTTCTGATGAATTTTTTTTATAGTCCACTATTGTTTTGGGCCACAGCCTATTAAGTCTAGTTCGAATTTGGGCCTTGGCCTTTTTATTTTCTGTTATGCAGCCTTTTATAAAAAAATTCTTACAGTCCTTCTTTTTTTAGGCCCAAGCCTTTTTGGTCTAATTCTTGTTTGGGCCTTGGCCTTTTTAGAGCCCAGGTTCTCATTTTGCATAACTATAAACAGAAAGGCCCAAGTGCACAAGTGATCCACAAGTGATCCACAAGCCCAGGTGCACAAGTGATCCACATAACTTCACAGAAAATAAACAAAATGATCCACAAGTGATCCAGGTTCACAAGATCACATAACTTCACAGAAAGGCCCAGGTGCACAAGTGATCCACAAGTGATCCAGGTTCACAAGATCACATAACTTCACAGAATCACATAACTTCACAACTCTAGTTTAAACAGCAAAATGCAATAAAATACAACAGCTCCCAGGTTCACAGGTTCAGAATGCAACAACTACCTTAGCTCAAAGACAAAGAGGTTCATAGCACAACCATCGAACTACCTTAGCCCCAAAGAGAGCCATCAAGTGGGCTAACTTCTCTTCCTGTTCTTGAGACTTCTTGCGTAGTGCTACGTCTTGAGCTTGCATTGGTTTCCCTCGAAGAGGAGACTGTGATGCAGCAAAGTGTAGCGTAACTATTTCCCTCAGTTTTGAGAACCAAGGTATCAATCCAGTAGGAGGCTCCTCAAAAGTCCCACGCACCTACACAAACAAACTGAGAACTGGCAACCAACGCAATAAAGGGGTTTTCAATCCCTTCACGGCCACTTGCGAAAGTGAGATCTAATAAAGATAGTATGATAAGATAAATATATGTTTGGTATTTTATAAGATAGATGCAAAAAGTAAAGATGCAAATAAAGGTATATTGAAAGCAAATATGAACAGAGATATACCCGGGGGCCATAGGTTTCACTAGAGGCTTCTCTCAAGATAGCATAACTATTACGGTGGGTGAACAAATTACTGTCGAGCAATTGATAGAAAAGCGCATAGTTATGAGATTATCTAGGCATGATCATGTATATAGCATTCACGTCCATAACAAGTAGACCGACTCCTGCCTGCATCTACTACTATTACTCCACACATCGACCGACTCCTGCCTGCATCTAGAGTATTAAGTTCATAAGAACAGAGTAACGCATTAAGCAACATGACATGATGTAGAGGGATAAACACATGCAATATTATATAAACCCCATCTTGTTATCCTCGATGGCAACAATACAATACGTGTCTTGCAACCCTTTCTGTCACTGGGTAAGAACACCGCAAGATTGAACCCAAAGCTAAGTACTTCTCACATGGCAAGAAAGACCAATCTAGTAGGCCAAACCAAACTGATAATTTGAAGAGACTTGCAAAGATAACTCAATCATACATAAAAGAATTCAGAGAAGATTCAAATATTATTCATAGATAAACTTGATCATAAACCCACAATTCATCGGATCTCGACAAACACATCGCAAAAAGAGCTTACATCGAATAGGTCTCCACAAGAGAGGGGTATAACATTGTATTGAGATCCAAAAAGAGAGAAGAAGCCATCTAGCTAATAACTATGGACCCGTAGGTTTGTGGTAAACTACTCACAACTCATCGGAGGGGCAAGGATGTTGATGTAGAGGCCCTCCGTGGTTGATTCCCCTTCCGGCAGAGTGTCGGCGAAGGCTCCAAGATGGGATCTCGTGGATAAAGAAGGTTACAGCGGTGGAAATTGTGTTTCGTGGTGCTCCTGGATGTTTTCGGGGTACGTAGGTATATATAGGAGGAAGAAGTACGTCGGTGGCCGCCCGAGGGACCCACGAGACAGGGGGTGCGCCCTACAGGGGAGGGGGGGCGCCCCCCTATCTCGTGGGGCCCTTGGGAGCTTCTTGACTTGCACTCCAAGCTCTCCGGATCATGTTCGTTCCAAAAATCATGCTCCCGAAGGATTCATTCCGTTTGGACTCCGTTTGATATTCCTTTTGTTCGAAATACCGAAATAGGCAAAAAAATAGCAATATGGGCTGGGCCTTCGGTTAGTAGGTTAGTCCCAAAAATGATATAAATGTGTAAAATAAAGCCCATAAACATCCAAAAGGGGTAATATAATAGCATGGAACAATAAAAAATTATAGATACGTTGGAGATGTATCAAGCATCCCCAAGCTTAATTCCTGCTCGTCCTCGAGTAGGTAAATGATAAAAAGAGAATTTTTGATGTGGAATGCTACCTAGCATAATTCATAATGTAATTTTCTTTATTGTGGCATGAATGTTTGAATCCAAATGAATGCAAAATAAAAGTTCATATTGACATAAGAAATAGTAATACTTCAAGCATACTAATCAAAGTAATCATGTCTTCTCAAAATAACATGGCTAAAGAAAGTTATCCCTACAAAATCATATAGTCTGGCTATGTTCTATCTTCATCACACAAAGTATTTAATCATGCACAACCCCGATGACAAGCCAAGCAATTGTTTCATACTTTAATAATCTCAAACTTCTTCAACTTTCTTGGAATACATGAGCGTGAGCCATGGACATAGCACTATATGTGGAATAGAACGGTGGTTGTGGAGAAGACAAAAAAGGAGAAGATAGTCTCACATCAACTAGGCGTATCAACGGGCTATGGAGATGCCCATTAATAGATATCAATGTGAGTGAGTAGGGATTGCCATGCAACGGATGCACTAGAGCTATAAATATATGAAAGCTCAATAAAATAAACTAAGTGGGGTGCATCCAACTTGCTTGCTCACGAAGACCTAGGGCACTTTGAGGAAGCCCATCATTGGAATATACAAGCCAAGTTCTATAATAAAAAATTCCCACTAGTATATGAAAGTGACAACATATGAGACTCTCTAACATGAAGATCATGGTGCTATTTTGAAGCACAAGTGTGGAAAAAGAGATAGTAGCATTGTCCCTTCTCTCTTTTTCTCTCATTTTCTTTTTTTCTTTTTTCCTTTTCTTTTCCTTTTTTTTCTTTGGCCTTACTTTTTTTTCTATTTGGCCTTTCTCTTTTTCTTTTCTTTTTTTCTTTTTTTTTCTTTTTGTAAAGTCCGAAGTCTCATTCCGACTTGTGGGGGAATCATAGTCTTCATCATCCTTTTCTCGCTAGGACAATGCTCTAATAATGAAGATCATCACAGTTTTATGGATTTAAAACTCAAAGCTAGAACAAGATATGACTCTATATGAATGCCTCTGGTGGTGTACCGGGATATGCAATGAATTAAGAGCGACATGTATGAAAATTATGAAGGTGGCCTTGCCACAAATACAATGTCAACTACATGATCATGCAAAAAGCAATATGACAAAAGTAATGCGTGTCATATGAACGGAATGGTGGAAAGTTGCATGGCAATATATCTCGGAATGGCTATGGAAATGCCATAATAGGTAGGTATGGTGGCTGTTTTGAGGAAGGTAAATGGTGGGTGTATGGCACCGGCGAAAGTTGCCCGGTACAAGAGAGGCTAGCAATGGTGGAAGGGTGAAAGAGTGCGTATAATCCATGGACTCAACATTAATCAAAAGAACTCATATATTTGTTGTAAAAATTTAGAAGTCATCAAAATCCAAAGTACTACCCGCATGCTCCTAGGGGGATAGATTGGTAGGAAAAGACCATCGCTCGTCCCCAACCGCCACTCATAAGGAAGACAATAAATAAATAAAATTATGCTCCAACTTCATCACAAAGTGGTTCACCATACGTGCATGCTACGGGAATCACAAACTTCAACACAAGCACTCTTTAAATTCATAATCACCCAACTAGCATGATTTTAATATCACTACCTCCATATCTCAAAACAATTATCAAGCATCAAATTGATCATAGCATCCAATCACTTTCTATGATAGTTTTTATTATACCCAACTTGGATGCCCATCATTCTAGGACCAAGTTTATGATCATAGCAAATACCATGCTGTTCTAAAAGACTCTCAAAATAATATAAGTGAAGCATGAGAGACTAGCAATTTCTTCAAAATTAAGACACCACCATGCTCTAAAAGATATAAGTGAAGCACTAGAGCCAAAACTATCAAGCTCAAAAGATATAAGTGAAGCACATAGAGTATTCTAGCAAATTCTAATCAAATAGGCTTCTCCCAAAAGGTGTGTACAGCAAGTATGATTGTGGTAAACTAAAAAGAAAAAACTAATAATACACGATGCTCCAAGCAAAACACATATCATGTGGCGAATAAAAATATAGCTCCAAGTAAAAATACCAATGAACGAAGACGAAAGAGGGGATGCTTTCCCGGGGCATCCCCAAGCTTAGGCTTTTGGCTATCCTTGAATATCTTGGGGTGCCATGGGCATCCCCAATCTTAGGCTCTTGCCACTCCTTATTCCATAGTCCATAAAAGCTTTACCCAAAACATGAAAACTTCACAACACAAAACTCAACAGGAAATCTTATAACCTCCGTTAGTGAAAGAAAACAAAATCACCACATAAGGTACTGCAATGAACTCATTCTTTATTTATTTTCGTGTTAAACCTACTGTATTCCAACTTCCTTATGGTTTATAAACTAATTTAATACCCATAGATGCATTGAAATAAGCAAACAACACACGAAAAACAGAATCTGTCAAAAACAGAACAGTCTGTAGCAATCTGTAACTAACGCAAACTTCTGAAACTCTAAAAATCCTACCAAAATAGGAAGTCCTGGACAATTTGTTTATTGAAAACCAGAAGAAAGAATCAACTTAAAAGCACGTTCCTGTGATTTAACAAAATTATATTCATGCGTGCAAAGTTTCTGTTTTTCAGCAGAATCAAATCAACTATCATCGTAGGTTATCCTATAGGTTCTACTTGGCACAAACACTACTTAAAAGATAAAAACACATCTAAACAGAAGGTATATGCAAGATTTATTACTAAACAGGAGTAAAAACAAAAAACATAAAGAAAATTGGGTTGCCTCCCAACTAGCGCTATTGTTTAATGCCGCTAGCTAGGCATAAAAGCAAGGATAGATCTAACGAGTGTCATCTTTGGCACTAAATTCATAAGTAGCACGCATGATCGATTCATAAGGTAATTTGACTTTCTTTCTTGGAAAGTGCTCCATGCCTTTCTTTAAAGGAAATTGGAATCTAATGTTCCCTTCCTTCATATCAATAATCGCACCAATCGTTCTAAGGAAAGGTCTACCAAGAATAATAGGGCAAGAAAGATTGCAATCTATATCAAGACCGATAAAATCTACGGGCACCAAATTTCTATTTTCAACAATAAGAACATCATTCATCCTTCCCATAGGCTTTTTAATGGTGGAATCCGCAAGGTGCAAATTTAAAGAGAAATCATCAAGATCATGGAAACCTAGAATATCACATAATGTTTTCGGAATCGTGGAAACACTAGCACGCAAATCACACAAAGAAAAACATTCATAATCTTTAATTCTAATTTTTATAGTAGGTTCCCACTCATCATTAAGTTTTCTAGGTATAGAAACTTCCAAATTAAGTTTTTCATCATAGGATTGCATCAAGGCATCAACAATATGTTTGGTAAAAGCTTTGTTTTGACTATAAGCATGAGGAGAATTAACAATGGATTGCAACAAGGAAATACAACCTTTTAAAGAGCAATTATCATAATCAAATTCCTTGAAATCCGACATAGTAGGTTCAATATTATTAGAAGTTGAGGATTCTCCAATCTTACTTTTACCAAATTTAGCATCAAGATCTAAAGACTCCGAATTTTTGGGACGCCTTCTAGGCAAAGTTGATTCATCATCACTCCCATAATCATCAAAATTCATATTGCAAAACATAGATCTAATCGAAGACGCATCAATAAGTTTAATATCCTCATCATTATTTTCATGAAGACTAGAATAACACACTTTTATAAAGCTTTCTTTTTTAGCACGCAATCTAGCGGTTATTTACTTGCACTCGTCAATGGAAATTCTCATTACTTTGAGAGAATCATTGATACCATGCTTAGGAGAAGAAGATCCAAGTTTAAGAGAATTAACATCAAGCGTAAGTCTATCAACGTTCCTAGCCAAATCATCAACTTTGACCAATTTTTCTTCAAGCAAAGCATTAAAATTCTTTTGAGAAATCATAAATTCTTTCACACTATTCTCAAAATCAGAGGGCATCTTATTAAAATTACCATAAGAATTATTGTAGGAATTTCCATAGTTATTAGAGGGATTACTAGCTAGGGAACGGTCTAGCATTAAAATTTCCTTTATAAGCGTTGTTTCCAAAACTATTCCTACCAACAAAATTCACATCCATAGATTCATTATTATTCTCAATCAAGGAAGAGAAAGGCATATCATTGGGATCAAGAGGAGTATTTTTAGTAGCAATCATCTTCATAAGTTCATCCAACTTTCCACTCAAAACATTAATTTCTTCTATAGCATGCACTTTTTTACTAGAAGATCTTTCGGTGTGCCATTGAGAATAATTAGCCATAATATTATCAAGCAATTTTGTAGCATCTCCTAACGTGATTTCCATAAAGGTGCCTCCCGCAGCCGACTCTAAGAGATTTCTAGAAGCAAAGTTCAAGCCGGCATAAAAATTTTGTATGATCATCCATAAATTCAAACCATGAGTAGGGCAATTGCGAAGCATTTAATTTCATTCTTTCCCAAGATTGGGCAACATGCTCATGATCAAGTTGTTTAAAATTCATAATATCGTTCCTAAGAGTGATGATCTTAGCGGGAGGAAAATACTTAGAGATAAAAGCATCTTTGCACTTGTTCCAAGAATCAATACTATTTTTACGCAAAGACGAAAACCAAACTTTAGCACGATCTCTAAGTGAAAACAGAAATAACTTCAATTTGACAATATCGTTATCCGTATCTTTCTTCTTTTGCATATCACACAAATCAACAAAATTGTTTAGATGAGTAGCGGCATCTTCACTAGCACTAGTAGAAAAAGGGGTATTTGTCCCGGTTCATAAGGGCCTTTAGTCCCGGTTCTAGAACCGGGACTAAAGGGTCGTTACTAAAGCCTCCCCCTTTAGTCCCGGTTCTTACATGAACCGGGACAAAAGGCCGTCCACGTGGCCGCTGCCTGGAGGTCGACCTTTAGTCCCGGTTGGTAACACCAATCGGTACTAAAGGAAATTTTATGTTTTTTTTGAAAAAAAAATTGAAATTTTTTCTGAATTTTTTTTTGAAATTTTTTTATTTTCAAATTTCTGAATTGTTTTAACCTCTAATCTCTAATCACCCTCATCACTGCTCAATTTAACTTCTAATATCTAATCACCCCTCATCATTCCAAATCATCTAACTTCCCGGACGGTCACCCATCTCAAAAATAAATCTTCACTAGCACTAGTAGAAAAAGGGGTATTTGTCCCGGTTCATAAGGGCCTTTAGTCCCGGTTCTAGAACCGGGACTAAAGGTTCGTTACTAAAGCCTCCCCCTTTAGTCCTGATTCTTACACGAACCGGGACTAAAGGCCGTCCACGTGGCCGCTGCCGGGAGGTCCACCTTCAGTCCCGGTTGGTAACACCAACCGGTACTGAAGGAAATTTTATGATTTTTTTTGAAATTTTTCTTTTTAATTTTTTTTTGAATTTTTTTTGATTTTTTTTTGTTTTTGAATTTTTGAATTATTTTAACCTCTAATCTCTAATCACCCTCATCACTGCTCAATTTAACCTCTAATCTCTAATCACCCCTCATCATTCCAAATCATCTAACTTCCCGGACGGTCACCCATCTCACTACTCCAGCCTGAGCACGCTTAACTTCCGGGGTTCTATTCTCCCTCGTTTCCAAGTCTGCACTTGTTGTTTTCCTGACAATAGTAATATGTCAATCCTATTAACCCTCAGGAATTTAGCTTGAGCATGAAGTCACACATTTCACTTTTTGAGTTTGAAATTATTGTTCTAAAAAACAATAATTATTTAGTAACTCTAATATTTCTTGAATAAGTAGTTTGACCATAGTTTGACCACAGTTTGACCAGATTTGACCAAAATTCAAAAACACTGAAATAATTATTTTGTAACATTAATATTTCTTGAATAAGTAGTTTGACCATTGTTTGACCACAGTTTGACCAGATTTGACCAAAATTCAAAAAAACTGAAATAATTATTTAGTAACACTAATATTCTTGAATAATTATTTAGTAACACTAATACTTCTTGAATAAGTAGTTTGACCATAGTTTGACCAGATTTAACAAAAATTAAAAAAATAAAAAAAAACTGAAATTTGAGCATAACTTTTTTTCCTTTTAGAATTTGAGCATTCTAAAAAATTGCAAACAGGGCGTAGGCCATCAAAATTTGATGCGGATTTTTGTGCTGAACATTTTGATATATTGTACATTTGTTTTCTGACATAGTATGCAAAAGTTATAGCTGTTTTACATTTTCCCTACACTTTTTGCAAAACATGTCCAAATTTAAGTTTTTAAATTTTCCTAACTAGTAGATGTAGTAACATAACTACATCTCGAAGGATTTTAATTTTTGAAGTTTTTATCATTTTCTTTTGCTTTTTACAAAACTGAAAAGGCGATCCACAAGGGGGGGTACAGTTTGAAAATGGGACCTTTAGTACCGGTTCGTGCCACGAACCGGTACTAATGCCTCAAACCCCATTAGTACCGGTTCGTGGTACGAACCGGTACTAAAGGTCTAACCTTTATTACTGGTTCGTGCCACGAACCGGTACTAATGGGCATCGCACCCATTAGTACCGGTTCATGGCACCAACCGGGACTAAAGGTCCCATTTGAACCGGGACTAATGCCTTTGTCGCATGAACTAGGACCAATGCTCACATTAGTCCCGGTTCATGACTGAACCGGGACTAATGGGCTAACCCGGCCTGGACAAAAGCCCTGTTTTCTGCTAGTGTAGGAAGGCCAGCGAATTGATCTTTCATAACAAGATTCAGCAAAGCGGTATTGATTTCACAAGACTCAACATCATTAAGAGGAGCAATCGGAGTACTAAGGAAATCATTATTATTGGTATTCGAGAAGTCACACAATTTGGTATTATCTTGTGCCATGGCAACAAGTAATCCAACACACAAGCAAACAGAAAAACGGCAAACGAAAAAGAGAGGAGGAGATTGGGAAAGAGAGGGCGAATAAAACGGCCAGGGTGAAGTGGGGGAGAGGAAAACGAGAGGCAAATGGCAAATAATGTAAATGCGAGGGAGATGGGTTTGTGATGGGTACTTGGTATGTCTTGACTTGAGCGAAGACCTCCCCGGCAATGGCGCCAGAAATCCTTCTTGCTACGTCTCAAGCTTGCGTTGGTTTTCCTCGAAGAGGAGAAGGTGATGCAGCAAAGTGTAGCGTAAGTATTTCCCTCAGTTTTGAGAACAAATGTATCAATCCAGTAGGAGGCTCCTCAAAAGTCCCACGCACCTACACAAACAAACTGAGAACTCACAACCAACGCAATAAAGGGGTTGTCAATCTCTTCACGGCCACTTGCGAAATGAGATCTAATAAAGTTAGTATGATAAGATAAATATATTTTTGGTATTTTATAAGATATATGCAAAAAGTAAAGATGCAAATAAAGGTAGACTGAAAGCAAATATGATAAGAGATAGACCCGGGGGCCATAGGTTTCACTAGAGTCTTCTCTCAAAATAGCATAACTATTACGGTGGGTGAACAAATTACTGTCGAGCAATTGATAGAAAAGCTCATAGTTATGAGATTATATAGGCATGATCATGTATATAGGCATCACGTCCATAACAAGTAGACCGACTCCTGCCTGCATCTACTACTATTACTCCACACATCGACCGACTCCTGCCTGCATCTAGAGTATTAAGTTCATAAGAACAGAGTAACGCATTAAGCAAGATGACATGATGTAGAGGGATAAACACATGCAATATGATATAAACCCCATGTTGTTATTCTCGATGGCAACAATACAATACGTGTCTTGCAACCCTTTCTGTCACTGCGTAAGAACACCGCAAGATTGAACCGAAAGCTAAGCACTTCTCCCATGGCAAGAAAGACCAATCTAGTAGGCCAAACCAAACTCATAATTCGAAGAAACTTGTAAAGATAACTCAATCATACATAAAAGAATTCAAAGAAGATTCAAATATTATTCATAGATAAACTTGATCATAAACCCACAATTCATCGGATCTCGTCAAACACACCGCAAAAAAGAGTTTACATCGAATAGATCTCCACAAGAGAGGGGGGGAACATTTTATTGAGATCGAAAAAGAGAGAATAAGCCATCTAGCTAATAACTATGGACCCGTAGGTTTGTGGTAAACTACTCACAACTCATCGGAGGGGCAAGGATGTTGATGTAGAGGCCCTCCGTGGTTGATTCCCCCTCCGGCAGAGTGTCAGCGAAGGCTCCAAGATGGGATCTCGCGGATACAGAAGGTTACGGCGGTGGAAATTGTGTTTCGTGGTGCTCCTGGATTTTTTCGGGGTACGTACGTATATATAGGAGGAAGAAGTACGTCGGTGGCCGCCCGAGGGGCCCACGAGACAGGTGGCGCGCCCCACAGGGGTGGCGCGGCCCCCTATCGTGGGGCCCTCGGAAGCTTCTTGACTTGCACTCCAAGCTCTCCGGATCATGTTCGTTCCAAAAATCACGCTCCCGAAGGTTTCATTCTGTTTGGACTCCGTCCGATATTCCTTTTCTTCGAAATACTGAAATAGGCCAAAAAATAGAAATATGGGCTGGGCCTCCGGTTAGTAGGTTAGTCCCAAAAATGATATAAATGTGTAAAATAAAGCCCATAAACATCCAAAACGGGTAATATAATAGCATGGAACAATCAAAAATTATAGATACGTTGGAGACGTATAACGCAACAGCTCAAGTTCCTTGTCGCGTGCAGCTTCAGATTCTTCCGTCTTCATCTTGATTGCCGCCAATTCTTCTTGCACCACTTCAACTTGAAGCTCGGACCTCTCCAGTTTCTGCTCAAGGTCACGAACATGAGCAGCCACTTCAGCAGTTGCTTTGCAGGAGTTGTTCCTAGATGACTGGAGCCCAACATTCGTGAGGAATGTGCTTTGCTTGACAGATTTCAACAACACTTATTCGACAATTTGAATAGTATACTTTGGCTCTTCACCTTCTGGTACCGGCGCGTCCTTCATTTTTTCCATCTATACAAACCAGCACACAAATGGATTATTTGAAGTAACCAAACCAGCACATAAAATCTATACAAGAAGATGATGACTAGTGACCTGGAGACATGCAATTGGAACAATATGATCGCTTCATTAAGCCTAGAATGGTGGTTCTATATAAGATGGCTTCCCGACTAACATTCAGATCAAATTTCATCATATCATAAAAAATGCAACAAATAGCTACAGCAAGTTCTGATATCTTTGTTGAACTATCAAACAACATCAAAGCATGGAACACAGTGTGTGTGAATCAAACAGCATGGAACTATCTTCATTAAGCTGTTCTGATATCTTCATTAAGCCTAGCATGGAACTATAAGCATGGAACTATCAAACAACATCAAAGCATGGAACTCGCTCCGAATCAAGCAACATCAAATCATCAAAGCATCAAACAACATCAAAGCTGGCTGTGAATCAAACAGGGCATGGACAAAGCATGGAGTGACTTACTATAGTAGTCTTGACTGGCTCTGAGAACCCGTGCTTCTTCCTGTTGTGGGTGGCCTTAAACAAGTCAATCGCAGACAGCTCCTCACCCTTACGCTCTTCTTTCTGAAATGTTTTTCAACAAAAATAAAAATGTTATTCAGCAAGAATCAGAAATGTTATTCAATGAGGATCAAACGATAAGGTCTCTAGAGAAAAGTTCTCACGGAGGCAAAAATGTGTGTTGTGTAGTGCCTGGAACCAGTTCTCTGATTGTACACGACTTTTTCTCGATTCATCTTGTTCAACACATAGGTTTCCTACAAAAAAGCATACTGTCAACATGATCTAGCACTAGCATATCATGTGTAGAACAAAAAGCATCAAACAAAGCAGAGACAAACCTTGTGTCTTGTGGTAGACCACATCTCCACCAGAGCTCGCCATTCACCATCCGTCAGATCAGGCACCAGAGACTTAATGCTAACTTTATTTGCGGCTACGGTTTCAAAATACTTCTTCTTGATCTGATGGCGTCTGTTCTTTGAATTTTTCTGCAGAATATCTTTGCACGCGGTCTTGATGGTCTCCGAGTCCGTGCTCATCTCAAAATTTGCCTACCAAGACAGCAAACAAGGTAGGAACAATATTAGTGATCATGCATAGGTGTAACAGAAAATAGATAGCACATTAACTATGAAACAAGTAGCCATTAACTTTCCCAATGTAGTTCTCCAATAGACTAACATTTTTTGTATAGCTTGAAGTGAGGAAGAACCGGAAGATGGCTTCTTGCAACGATTCCACACTCAAAAGCAAGCTTTGCTGACTACAGAGGCTTCTCTGGACGGTTCATCCCTTCGGCAATTTGGATAGGCACCTTGCTACGAAGCGACTTGGTGATCCTCTCTAGACCTTTGCCCTTTCTAAGTCTAGTCTTGGTAGTCATTGCATCTGAAAATATAATTGAACTCATAAATTAGAATAGAAATCGACAAATGCAGGAATCGACAAAAGCATACATGATCATTCCATTTGGAAAATGCACTACTAAAAGATAGCATTGCAAAGGTCAACTTGCCTGATTGAAGCACAAGCTACTGTAATTCTTCATTGATGACAACATTCCTGTCAATAGAAGGTGCAACAGGGCTGAGGTCTGTGTGGAAAGTGCCTGCTTCATTAATGCAGATGGTTCCTCCTTCATCTAGGCAGATAGTGCCACTTCCATCCATGCTGAGAGTGGTTCCTTCATCCATGGGCGGCAACTCATCACCCATTTGCGCCGAGGTCTCAGAGTCCATGCGCAGTAGACTTTCCTGATGGTCCGTCGCAGTTGCCATCTTTGCTTTCTGCCTTGTGACTCTATCAAGGGCAGGTTTATCAGGTTCCAGGATCCTCTTTTTTTGTCCTGGAGCTGGGGCCATCACCCTTCCTGGAGGCATTGCAGCAGATGTTTCTGAGCTCTTCTTCTTCTTGCCGACTGTCTTCTTAACACCAGGCCTCTTCATCCTAGATTCCTTCAGTGCCTCGTATAAACAGCACGGAAAAAAGCATTAGATCACAAGAGAAATATGTGAGCACAAGGAATAACATAGCATAAAAGAACCCCAGCCCTCAAAGCAAGACAGAGTTTGCACCTTAACAGTCTTGTTCACTACAACATCATCCACTTCCTCTCCATCAATAACTTCATCCTCCTTAGGATTGTTCTCTGGGACATCATTGATAACTCCACTACCTTCTTGAACCTCATCATTTCTACCTTCTTGTACACCATTTGTTTTCCTAATCATCAACGCTATTGCACCGATGCCAAGGGACTAGAACATCCGATTGTTCCTCATGATATTTCTAGCCCTAACCTTCTCGTACTCGGTGAGAGGCTCTTCTTTGCATGATAATGGAAACGTAACTATTAGGTGTATGTTTGGAATGCATGGATAGATAGCCAAACATATCTTATGAAATTTTATTATCATTTAATCCTAGTTATTCAGGTAAGGAAGACTAACAGCACACAGGCACAATTAAGCCAGCTTATTTAGATTGCAGCAATACATTTCACTTAGCATATTAAGACACATATTTTATGAAACTGACAGTATAGCCACAAGGAGCAAGTTGCATACCAACGGTTGGCCTCATGTTTGACCTTGTCATCCTTGCCATGGATGATCTTGAGGTGGTGCTTGCAAAATAGAATAAACAACAATCAGATGCAACAGGGATAAAATAAAATGATGCACTTGTATCAATAAAGGAAAGCATTTGGACCATCATGCACATACATGTAATACATGTGAAACAAACTTGATTGATCAACAATACAATGATATAGTGTTATTAATTAAGCAAACATGTAAGTGCACTAAACAATCATGCATGTACACTGGAAAGATATGAAGCATCTCTTAATATCTTCACTACATCAAGCAGGAGGTAGTAATGTACATCAAGAAATCTTCCTAGTGCCTCATATAAAGTACACAACAAGCAAGCAAAGTTCTAGTAGTACTGCTGATGCAAACCCTAACCCTATGTATCCTAGCAAGCAACTGAATTGAAGCAAACTATATATGTGAAGCAATGCATTAGCAGTAATATATGTGAAGCAAACTACATCAAGCTAAGTGAATTAAGGTTGTGGTACCAGAGACAAGAACAGAACTAACATGTATTACAATTATATATAGTTGGATACAAATACAGTGCACATGAATTATACTTCAGTAATGTGGATTAGCAAAAACAACTATTTACAACAATTACTTTTATGTTTTAACTTGCAATTTTATCCATGTACCTGCAATCATCTATAAGCAAATGAATTACTCAATTGTTTTCCCTACTGGAGGCAAGCTTATGCATTCAGAGCAACTGATTGCCCAACAGTTGATGAATAAAGAAGCAAGCAGTGTTAACAATAATAGTAGGCCTTGAAATCATGCTTATGCAGGCAATTTAGAAGAGTATATCATGATGACCTTCAAAACAACTAGATGTTGCCACTTGTAAAGAATGAAACATCTATACTTGTATAAGTACAAAAGCAGATGAAGAAACTATACTCAACTATTGATTATGTTGCCTCTACAAACCAAACATGGCTACAGACTAGAAGAACACAAATTCAGACATTTCGACAATTACAATCAATCAAAATTATCTATCCATGAACCAGAGGGAGATCATCCCCACGAACTAGTCATACTGCCTTAACACACCAGGAATTCCAATACCACAATAAGTACTAAGCATTCTCTTGTTCACTGGCAAGAAGAACACAAGCTTCATGTGCATATCATAAAAGAAGAACACTGCTACAAACCCCATGGGCACAACATAAAAGAAGTCTTCTACAACATCTACAAACCCCTACAACAGTGATATATCAATCACCATGCAAACCCCTACAACATCTGCTACAATGGCATGCAACAAGAACCCTAACCCCATCATGTTCTAGCCATGAACCAGAGGGAGATCATCCCCACGAACCCCATGAAACCTAACCCTGACCCCATGAACCCTAACCCTAACCCCATGAACCAGAAGGGACCCCATGAACAAGGACCAGGAGATCCTAACCCTAACCCCATGAACCAGACGGGACCCCATGAACAAGGACTAGAAGATCCACCGAACCACCAGAGGGGAGATGGATCCAGTAGAGGAAGGGAGATGGAACAACCGAATATCGAGGGGAGATGGAGAAGTACCTAGGGGCGGATGATGTTGATGATGCAGCGGTGGTCGTTGTTGATGTAGCCGCCGTCGTTGTCAATGTAGTCGATGTAGCCGCCGTTCTCGTCAATGATGCGGGCGATGTAGCCATCGAGGGGAGGGGATTCATCATCGAGGAGGGCGGCGCGACACGGCGTGGCGACGCAGAGTGATGGCGTGGAGGAGGGGAGGGAGTGGGGCGGCGGGGCGGCGCAGAGCAGGGGAGGGAGTGGGGAGAAGCTAGGGTTCGTCGGGGAGGGGAATGGAATGGGGAAACTTTGGGGAGTGGGATCCCGCGTGTTTAGTGGGAGAGGGGTGGTGGGTCCTGCATGGTAGTGGGAGAGAAGTGGTGGGAAATTTTGGTGGGGTGAGAGGGAAAATTTGGTGCTAGGAGGGAAATTTTGGTGCGGTGGGAGGGAAAGTTTCACCCGTTTTTAGAGGTTTTGAGGCAGAAAAAATTAGGTTTTTTTTGTAAACTTTGTAGAAATCATGGTTAAAATCATACTGAGTAGCTCAAGAAAACATCCGTATTGCAAGTTTAGTATTTTTGCTAGTTGTTAGGCCACATTTGATGATGTGACGTGAAGGTCTCCCTTTTTTTGATTTTTTTTGAATTTTTTTACGGTGTTTTCAAAAACTGGCCGATTTCGTTGCGGCGGCCGTCCATGGCTAGGGTTTGAGCCGTTCCAATTTGTTGTCGATTCTGTGATGAAATGCCTACCTGTGAAGCTAAAAAGCATTTTTGGAAAAAATAACAGGCAAGCTATGGAGGACCCGCAGTTCAAGTTCCATCCGGTTCCAGCTGAATCAGCCGAAGGTGGTCTGAATTGCCAGGAGTAGCTACGAGGGTCGGAAATGCATGCTTTTTGGCGACCGTCCGTAAAATAGGGTCTACTTTGAGATAGACATGGAATGGCGCCGTTTGGGGTGACCCTCCTTGTAGCCGCTTCACAAAAAACGCATGTCTTTAGCATTCAAAAAATGAAAAACGGTTTTTCTTGTTAAACAAGTTGGAACCTCGCTTTGGCAACATTGTTTGCCATCACAAGACGGAGGCATGCGCCAAATTTGGGCACATTATCAGAAACTATTCATCGGATGCGGCCATATCATTGCTAGTTTGGCTTGAAAGCCATGAATTTTCGTTCATGGTAGGTCGTTTTTGAGAACACATTTTCAACAAAACATCTGTATTGCAAGTTTAGTATTTTTGCTAGTTGTTTGGCCACATTTGATGATGTGACACGGAGGTCTCCCATTTTTTTGATTTTTTTTTGAATTTTTTACGGTGTTTTAAAAAACCGGCCGATTTCGTCGCGGCGGCCGTCCATGACTAGGGTTTGAGCCGTGCCAATCTGTTGTTGATTCTTTGATGAAATGCCTACCTGTGAAGATAAAAAGCATTTTTAGTGAAAATAACAGGCATGCTATGGAGGACCCACAGTTCAAATTCTAGCCGGTTCCGGCTGAATCGGCCGAAGGTGGTCTGAATTGCCGGGAGTAGCTACGAGGGTCGGAAATGCATGCTTTTTGGCGACCGTCCGTAAAATAGGGTCTACTTTGAGATAGGCATGGAATGGCGCCATTTGGGGTGACCCTCCTTGTAGCCGCTTCACGAAAAACGCATGTCTTTAGCATTCAAAAAATGAAAAACGGGTTTTCTTGTTAAACAAGTTGGAACCTCGCTTTAGCAACATTGTTTGCCATCACAAGACGGAGGCATGCGCCAAATTTGGGCATATTATCAGAAACTATTCATCGGATGCGGCCATATCATTGCTAGTTTGGCTTGAAAGCCATGAATCTTCGTTCATGGAGGTCGTTTTTGAGAACACTTTTTCAAGAAAACATCTGTATTGCAACTTTAGTATTTTTGCTAGTTGGTAGGCCACATTTGATGATGTGACGCGGAGGTCTCCCTTTTTTGAATTTTTTACGGTGTTTTCAAAAACTGGCCGATTTCGTCGCGGCGGCCGTCCATGGCTAGGGTTTGAGCTGTGCCAATCTGTTGTCGATTTTGTGATGAAATGCCTACCTGTGAAGCTAAAAAGCATTTCTGGCAAAAATAACAGGCAAGCTATGGAGGACCCCCAGTTCAAATTCCCTCCGATTCCAGCTGAATCAGCCGAAGGTGGTCTGAATTGCCGGGAGTAGCTACGAGGGTCGGAAATGCATGCTTTTTTGCGACCGTCCGTAAAATAGGGTCTACTTTGAGATAGACATGGAATGGCGCCGTTTGGGGTGACCCTCCTTGTAGCCGCTTCACGAAAAACGCATGTCTTTAGCATTCAAAAAATGAAAAACGGTTTTTCTTGTTAAACAAGTTGGAACATCGCTTTGGCAACATTGTTTGCCATCACAAGACGGAGGCATGCCCCAAATTTGGGCATATTATCATAAACTATTCATCAGATGCGGCCATAACATTGCTAGTTTTGCTTGAAAGCCATGAATCTTCGTTCATGGTAGGTCATTTTTGAGAACACTTTTTCAAGAAAACAATTGTATGGCAAGTTTACTGTTTTTGCTAGTTGGTAGGCCACATTTGATGATGTGACGCGGAGGTCTCCCATTTTTTTGATTTCTTTTGAATTTTTTTGGTGTTTTCAAAAACCGGCCGATTTCGTCGCGGCGGCCGTCTGTGGCTAGGCTTTGAGCCGTGCCAATCTGTTGTCGATTCTGTGATGAAATGCCTACCTGTGAAGCTAAAAAGCCTTTTTAGTGAAAATAACGGGCAAGCTATGGAGGACCCGCAGTTCAAATTCTAGCCGGTTCCAGCTGAATCGGCCGAAGGTGGTCTGAATTCCCGGGAGTAGCTACGAGGGTCGTCAATGCATGATATTTGGTGACCATCCATAAAATAGGGTCTACATTGAGATAGACATGGAATGGCGCCGTTTGGGGTGACCCTCCTTGTACCCGCTTCACGAAAAATGCATGTCTTTAGCATTCAAAAAATGAAAAACGGTTTTTCTTGTTAAACAAGTTGGAACCTCGCTTTGGCAACATTGTTTGCCGTCACAAGACAGAGGCATGCGCCAAATTTGGGCATATTATCAGAAACTATTCATCGGATGCGGCCATATCATTGCTAGTTTGGCTTGAAAGCCAGGAATCTTCGTTCATGGTAGGTCGTTTTTGAGAACACTTTTTCAAGAAAGCATCTGTATTGCAACTTTAGTATTTTTGCTAGTTGGTCGGCCACATTTGATGATGTGACACGGAGGTCTCCCATTTTTTTATGGTGTTTTCAAAAACCGGCCAATTTCGTCGCGGTGGCCGTCCATGACTAGGGTTTGAGCCGTGCCAATCTGTTGTCGATTCTTTGATGAAATGCCTACCTGTAAAGCTAAAAAGCATTTTTAGTGAAAATAACGGGCAAGCTATGGAGGACCCGCAGTTCAAATTCGAGCCGGTTCCAGCTGAATCGGCCGAAGGTGGTCTGAATTGCCGGGAGTAGCTACGAGGGTCGGAAATGCATGCTTTTTGGCCACCGTCCGTAAAATAGGGTCTACTTTGAGATAGGCATGGAATGGCGCCATTTGGGGTGACCCTCCTTGTAGCCGCTTCACGAAAAATGCATGTCTTTAGCATTCAAAAAATGAAAAACGGGTTTTCTTGTTAAACAAGTTGGAACCTCGCTTTAGCAACATTGTTTGCCATCACAAGACAGAGGCATGCGCCAAATTTGGGCATATTATCAGAAACTATTCATCGGATGCGGCCATATCATTGCTAGTTTGGCTTGAAAGCCATGAACCTTCGTTCATGGAGGTCGTTTTTGAGAACACTTTTTCAAGAAAACATCTGTATTGCAAGTTTAGTATTTTTGCTAGTTGGTAGGCCACATTTGATGATGTGACGCGGAGGTCTCCCATTTATTTGATTTTTTTTTGAATTTTTTACGGTGTTTTCAAAAATCGTCCGATTTCGTCGCGGCGGCCGTCCGTGGCTAGGGTCTGAGCCGTGCCAATCTATTGTCGATTCTATGATGAAATGCCTACCTGTGAACCTAAAAAACTTTTTTAGTTAAAATAACGGGCAAGCGATGGAGGACCCGCAGTTCAAATTACAGTCGGTTCCAGCTGAATCAGCCGAAGGTGGTCTGAATTGCCGGGAGTAGCTACGAGGGTCGGAAATGCATGCTTTTTGCCGACCGTCCGTAAAATAGGGTCTACTTTGAGATAGACATGGAATGGCGCCGTTTGGGGTGACCCTCCTTGTAGTCGGTTCACGAAAAACACATGTCTTTAGCATTCAAAAAATGAAAAACGGTGATTCTTGTTAAACAAGTTGGAACCTCGCTTTGGCAACATTGTTTGCCATCACAAGACGGAGGCATGCGCCAAATTTGGGCATATTATCAGAAACTATTCATCGGATGCGGCCATATCATTGCTAGTTGAGCTTGAAAGCCATGAATCTTCATTCATGGTAGGTCGTTTTTGAGAACACTTGTTCAAGAAAACATCCGTACTGCAAGTTTAGTATTTTTGCTAGTTGGTAGGCCACATTTGATGATGTGACGCGGAGGTCTCCCATTTTTTTCATTTTTTTTGAATTTTTACGGTGTTTTCAAAAACCGGCCGATTTCGTCGTGGCGGCCGTCCGTGGCTAGGGTTTGAGTCGTGCCAATCTATTGTCGATTCTGTGATGAAATGCCTACCTTGTAGCCGCTTCACGAAAAATGCATGTCTTTAGCATTCAAAAAATTAAAAACGGTTTTTGAAGTTTTTACGGTGTTTTCAAAAACCGGCGGATGTCGTCATGGCGGTCGTCCGTGGCTAGGGTTTGAGTCATGTTTTTAGCATTCAAAAAATGAAACTTATATTGTTTCATACATGAGGATGCACAAAAACCCATAATTTTATCTTTCATCCATGAGCATGCATAAAAAATTTCAATTCCCATCAGTTACCAAACTGAATATTCATTGTTAAGAAATTGACATGTTTAGATGACACTATCATACAGCATCCATGAGCATGCACAAAATTAAACCTGACATACTTAACATTGACATGTTCAGATTACACTAACAAGATTAAACCTAACATGCTTAACATTGCCACTTCATTTTCTTAACATCTTCACTCCTCCTTCTTCTCCTTCATCAACCTGATGCGCTCAGAGTGGCGAATCCCAACGCGGATGTACTCCTCTACTACAATTGGCATGGTCCTGTCACCCAACTGTGGAATCGCCGGCACCACTACCATCGCGAGGTCATCGTTAGGCACCACCATCGCGAGGTCAACGTCAGGCACCACAATCGCGAGGTCGTTGTCAGCCACCACCATAGCAGGGTCGTCGTCAGCCACCACCATAGCAGGGTCGTCGTCAGCCACCACCATAGCAAGGTCGTCGTCAGCCACCACCATAGCAAGGTCGTCGTCAGCCAGAATAGGCTGCACCTCCCCGCTCTGCTCCTCGTCATCCCCGCTGTGCTCCTCTTCTTGCCCACTCTGCTCCTCGTCATCCCTACTCTGCTCCTCTTCATCTCTGCTCTGCTCCTCCTCATCCCCACTGCTGCTCCCATTGCCTAGCCAAATGCAACAAAGTGTGAACACAGTGTTGTCATCGTGCTGGTAGAGGAGCCAAAAGGACAGGAAGAAGAGAGGCAGAAAGCTTACTGGCATCCTCGTCGTGCTGGTAGTACATGCAACACATGGTGTTGTCGAACATCTTCACGGTGAACATGGCGTCGCCGTCGTAGCAGAACACAAGTAAGTACCCAAGCTGTAGCTCATGGGCGCAGGAGAAATGCTCCCAGCCGGGCCCTAGGTACATGTGGCCTTCACCATCGAACACCACCAACACGTCCCACAGCCTGTGAAGCCCGCTGCCGGCCTCCCGCAGCTTCACATTGTGGGGCTCATGGCCGGCGAGCATCTTCGCAAACTTGTCAGGCAGTCTCTGCAGCGAGGGTCAAGCAGTGGTTAATTGTGGCAATCAAGCACTAGACAGCAGAGTGATGATAAAGAAATGAGTGATGATAAACATACCTGCCTACTGCAAGATTTCTCAATTATGATCTCAAAGAACTCGAAACCTTCCAAGCCAGCCATCTCACTTATCTGAAAAGCAGCATTGTAAATTAAACAAGTTATCATAAATAGGACTGGACATAAATAGGAAACAAGCACTTCAAAACAGTAGAATATTTACTACATGTGTTTGCCAGGGCCTCAATTTGGAATATTTACTATAAATGGCAATGGCCATGCTCCTACTCTATCTTGTCAAAGGGGCAATGAGTACAAGAAGAATATCAACATCAACATCAACAGCACCCATCAACATTTCTGATGGCAAAAACATCAACAGACACACAAACTTGAGCATGTGCACTCATAAATGTAATGTTTCTTGGCCACTAAGCTGGAGAAGAATGTAATGTTTCCATACTTGAGCATGTTCAGTTTAAAAAAATATAAACAAGCAAGAATCCATGCATATCAAAAGTTCATGCAGGTCACTGCAACTACATATGCAGGCATCCCACTACAGCACAAGACTTGACAACAAGAATAACCACAACTAGTAACAGCAGTCTACCACACTGTCAGAATTCAGTTAATTACAGCAACAGCAACAGCAGAATTCAAAAGCAACAGAATTTAGTTAACTACACTACCAACAATGTCTACCACACTACCAACAGAATTAAATGTACCACACTACCAACAGAATTCAACAACAACAACAGTCTACCACAGAATTCAGTTAATTACATTGTCCTTCATCTCCACACTATCAGTAGCTACCAACAGCAACAGCATAGTAATCTACAACAGCATAGCAATTCAACCACACTAAATACACCAATAGAGCATACTAAATCCACCATCATCCACCACAGATAGAAATTCAAGCACAACCCCAAACCCTAGAAAAATAACATGGCGCTGATGGATATGAAAAACCCAAATTTGCATCAACCAAGCATAGCCCCATACAACTTACCACACAAAGCAGAAGAGAAAGGTGAGGATATGAAGTGGATGGCTTACCTACGCCGGAGTCCGAGGAGAAGTGGTCGCCGGTGGCGCAAGGGAAGCCGCACGGGAAGCGTCGGACCAGGAGACGAGCAGAGGCGCGGGAGGAGAAGGGGAGGCCTAAAATAGCGCAAAAATTGTATGAACCCTAATCAAACCCTAATCCAATCACAGTGGCGGCAAGAACCCAAATCTAATCATAATAGTAAATCCAGTCTAGGGAGAGGAAGAGGAAGCGGATTCATACCTCAGGAGAGTCGGCGACAAAGAGAGAGGAGTCGGCGGTGGTGGGAGAGGAAGGAGCCGGCGGCGGCGGAGAGGAGGAGCGGGTCGAGTGGAGAGGAGGAGTGGAGAGGGGGAGTGGGGAAAAGAGTGGATAGGAGGAGGAGTGGGCCCAATTGTCAGTGAGTGGATTGATATATTGAAAAGGGTGGGCATAGAGTACAAAACTAACAGTCCCCAAGTGAACTAAGCGCACGGTCGTGGGTTCGAGCCCCCGCGTGCGCATATATTTTGGCCACGCGCATATTTTTTGTAGCTTGGGTACAATAGCAGAATGGCCCACTTGTGAGCGAGTGGGTCGAGTGGCCCACTTGTCAGTGAGGTGTGTGCTTGATACTTGACTAGTTTGATATATTCAAAAGGGTTGGCATAGAGTGGAAGACTAATAGTCTCGTCCTAGCCCAGTGGTAGAAACATAGTGAACAAGCGCATGGTCGTGGATTCGAGTCCCCGCTGGTGCATATTTTTTTGCTCACAATGAAATGGGTTCAGTTGAAGCAAAATTTAGTTAAAATAACATCTTCAGTTCAAAGAAACTACTAAATGATCACAAAAACTACTAGAAAACATTATGTATAATCTGTCCAAAACTTGAACTAAAGATGTTCAAAAAATCTTCTGTATGATTATTTTGCAATCTTTTGCATTACAAGACAACATTTTGACAACATTCTGAGCACAACAGCTCCATGCCATCAGAACACATCTTCATTTTGATATCCAAAATGCACAACAAGTGTTTTGCATCCAAAATGCTTACAAAATACTACAACGATCAGGATCACATCAAATGCTTACACAAGGAAATCAAATGTTTTGCATTTTGCATCAAATACAGCCATCGGGATCACACCACTACAGCCATCAGGATCACACCACTACAGCCATCAGGATCACACCACTACAGCCATCAGGATCTTCAAGCATTTTGCTACCTGGAGATAATTGTAGTACATCAGGATCACCATGCATATGCACAAGAAGGAAAACTACAAAGAGTTAGAAGGATCACCAAGGAGACCTAATTTACCTTCATGTCCATTCGCTACTCATCGTCGTCAATACGAAAACAAGGAACTCTATGCCCACTCCTGTTTTCCTTATCATCACTACAATATTGCAGCAAAGTATGATCAATCCGGTTTTCCTCATCCTCGCTCTCATGTCCATCTGCTACCACCTTTCTTCTTTTCTTAATGCCTTCAACTGTTGCAGCACCAACATCACACATTCCCGGTCCCTTCGCACTCTGCTTTGCACCGGAACTTCCATAGAGTCATCATCAGCTTGCAACGGAACTTCCGTAGAGTCATCATCTTGGTAGGTTAGTCCACCATCACCGGGGCCCTTTTCCACTTCTGTTTCAGTCACACTCCACAAGTGTCTGTGCTCAAAGTTTTGCACAACTCGCCATTTTCTATGCAAAAGAGTGTCTGGCAGATAAAACACCATTGTTGCTTGTGTTGTTAGAATAAAGGGATCACTCTTATACCAGCACCTTGCAGTGTTGATGCTTTTGAAGTGGCCATCATATTTAACAAAAGAGTCTCTCTTCTTCTTGCTACCAAGCTCAAACCTGTCACAGTGAAATAAGACAACCAAGCGATGGGTGCCTCCACTAGAGTTGAACTGCAACTCTATGATGCTTCTCAACTGACCATAGAAGTCAATGATCTCACGATCATGTGACCCCTTAGTGATGATTCCACTATTCTGTGTCTTCCTTTTTTCCTCGCGGTCAACGGTGTGGTACCGGACACCGTCAGCAATGCATGCTGAATACACACTCACTCGCTTATCTGGTAAGCATGCCAAAGCAAATAGATCATCATTGACCTTCTTCTCCTCATGCAACTTTCCAATCTGCAAAAATAAACCATTTAGCAAACAATGGTATTTAACAATTGGTGAATAACACAGAAAACATAAAACATGTGGCTAAAGATCTCACATGATTCTTAAACCACTTAGCAAACGCCTTGGGAACCCTTTTATCAACATGGAGATTGCTTTCTTCCTGATTTAACTCTTCCTTGCATTTCCTGCAATGCCAACAAAACATGTGAATCAAAACATTAGGCTGGTGCCAACCCAAGCAAAAAAAGATATAATGAGTGCACAAGATATAACGTACTCGATATATGGTAGAACCTCGGCGCAATTGCTGAGCACAAACCAAACCATCTTGTCATACTCATCACCAGCCTCCAAGTATTGTGAGGCTCCAAGAAAGTTCACACCATGGTTGAAAACAGAGACATCACCACTTTGCGAATCAGATCGCTCTCTATTTCTGCCCGGCCGGTTCCATCTTGTTTCCACATTGCCAGAGTATCTAGAGCAGAAAGTCAAGCACTCGTCAACGACATATGCTTCAGAATAGAACCTTCAGGTCTTGCCGTGTTTCTCACATAACGCTTACAAGTAAGCAGCCTTCTTTCGATTGGGTACATCCAAACGTATTGCATAGGGCCTCTAAGCATTGCCTCTTTTGGTAAGTGCACCGCCAAATGGACCATCACGGTGAAGAAAGCTGGAGGGAAAATCTTCTCGAGCTTACAAAGAATAATTGGGATTTCTTTTTCAATTCTTTGTAGGACAGTTAACTTGAGTGTTTTGCAGCATAGTTCTCTAAAGAAATTTCCCAGCTCAGCAACCGCTTCATATATATCCTTGTCCATGATTCCTCAGAGGCCCGCTGGTAAAATCCTTTGGAGGAGGATGTGACAATCATGTGTTTTCAGTACTGAAAGCTTGAATCCATCAGAAGTAACACACTTTGCTAGGTTAGCAGCATAACTATCTGGAAATTTCACCGCTCTTAGGAATTCAAAGAATGCAAGCTTTTGTTCTTTACTCATTGTATACCATGCTCGTGGCATTTCAGATGAATCTTCATCTTCATTGTGTTGTAGATGCAAATCTTCTCTTATGCCCATGTCCTCCAAATCAAGCCTAGAACTAATCGTGTCCTTTGTCTTCCCTTCAATGTTCAGAAACGTCCCTAGCAGATTCTCGCATATGTTTTGCTCAATGTGTATTACATCGAGATTATGCCTTAATTTCAGATCAGCCCAGTATGGCAGCTCCCACAAACAAGACCTCCGGACCCAACATTGACCTTCCTCACACTTTCTTTTCTTCGCCAGCTTTCCTGGTCTCACATCTTTCATCTTTTCAAGTTGCTGCTCCAGCTCTTCTTTAGTGAATTCAGCTGGCTTGTCACGGGTTTCATTCTCACCATTAAAATATTTGCTTCTTCGCCAGCGATGGTTTCGGGGAAGAAAGTGGCGATGCCCAATATAGCAGATCTTGATCCTTATTCTCTTAGAGCAAGGGTCTTTGTCACAATGGACACAAGCCTGATAACCCGCTGTGATCCTCCCAGACAGAGTGTGCAGAGCCGGGAAATAACGGATGGACCATATGATTGCAGCACGTAGATTGAACTTTTCTTTCGCACTCAAGGCAGCATATGTAGGTACACCAGTCCAGAGCTGGAGCAATTCTTCTACGAGGGGCTCCATAAAGACATCAAAATTCTTTCCTGGAGACTCTGGACCTGGGATAAGCAATGACATCATGAAGTTGGACTGATCCATGCATGCCCATGATGGCAGGTTGTACGGCACCACAAAAAATGGCCACATGCTATAAGACGTGCTCATGTTCCCAAACGGATTAAACCCATCTGTGGCAATGCCAAGTTTTATGTTCCTTGGATTTGCAGCAAAATTTAAATGTATACGGTCAAACTCTTTCCGTGCCTCTCCGTCCGCTGGATGGCTCAGCTCATTGTCCACAGGTTGCCGCTTCAGCTTGTGCCACTGTACCTCACGAGATGATTTCTTTGAGATGAACATCCGCTGCAGCCTTGGTATCAAGGGAAAGTGCCTCAGTACCTTCTCCGGTATTGACTTCTTCCCATCAGCATCTTTCCACCTAGATGCATTGCATTTTGGACAGTTGTCATGCTTTGCTAAATCCTTCTGAAACAAGACATAGTTATTTGGGCACACATGTAGTGACACATAACCTAACCCCAGCCTGCAGATTATGCTCAATGCTTCATCATAAGATCTGGGAACACAAGTATCAGGGAATTGCAAGCTCAAAAGACGGAGTATTGCATTGAATGCGGCATTGCTAATCCGGTAGAAAGACTTGATGTGGAGTAACTTCAGGGTGAAGGTAAATCTTGAAAATTTACCTCCTTCATGAGCTGCGCGCTTCGCCTCCTCTAACACCTCAGCAAACAACGACTTCTGTCCATCAGCACGATCTTTAGCATCATACAAATCCTTCAATAGGTTAGGAATCCTATCATCTTCATGCCCATCCTCTTCGTCCAAAACAACATTATCTCGCAAAACCTTTTCCATGAAATCAATGCCAGCATCACCACCACCCATCATATGAGGGGCCTCTGTATCCATGATATATCCATCTATCATATGTGCTGGACATCCCATTAAGAAGCAGATGATCTTCCACTTTTCCCTGAGCCTTTCTTGAACGGTTGAGGCATTCGCAGCATGGGCAAAGAATGTGAGCATCGTTGGCAAAATTTGCCCGAACAAATGCCATGAAATCATCAACTCCTTTCATATGTTCTTTTGAAAACTTTCTAACTCCTTTTCTAATCCAACTTCTGTCCATCTGCCAAAGACAACAAATTGTTGCAACTTAGCAAATCAATCTAAGTGCATCAACATTAATTAATGAAAATGGATGGAAGTAATGGAAGCTAAAATTCCAGAAAATAAGGTAGGCACCCAACTTTATATGCTAACTGCCTAAGCACAACATTCAGCTATTTCCAATTTCTCACTACTTTAGTCCAGTTCACATGGTTTACCGATTTCACATGGGAGCAATAAAAAGTAGTTCAAATGGAAATATAGATTTCACATGGGAGAAAAGAAAAGCTAACTAAAACATGATGGTTCAAAAAAACAGAGGTGGTTAAACAACCAACAATAACAATATATGCTGCCACTAAGAACTATTTTGGTTAAACCACCAACAATAACACCAATGTCAATTTACATGAATGCCATTTCCAAGATTGCATCAAATCTACATCAATGAGAGTTTTCCTAGTTTACATCTAATCTACATCAATATTCAGGTCCTTTAACAGATTTGAGGCTGAAATTTCAGAGGTGTAACATCAAATCTACATCAACCTAGGATACTGTTTCAGGGAAAGACCAACTTGAGCTCTGTTCTATTGATTGCTGACAACATAAGTTACCAGTAACAATTGACTGAATTCCAAAAGAATTCTTAACAATTTCAACAACAACAATTCTCCTAATAATTCCATCAACAGAAATTCTCTTCACAATTTCTACCAAATTCATCAATGACATTTCCAAGAGATTTTTCCAAGCTTACAACAAACCTACATCAAATCACTCTAATTGTGTGTGGAGATTCTCCTAACAAATCTACATCAAATCATTGACATCAACAGAGAGGAGAGGGGGAAGAGGAGGGGGGAGGAGTGGGGTGCATACGTGGGCGAGGTCTACTTGCGGCGGTGGCGAGTCCCCCATGCTCGGTGGCGGCGAGTCCCCCATGCGTGGGCGAGGCGAGCGGCGATGTCGCCGTTCCTGTCGTTGGCCCCGCCCCCGCCCCCGCCTCCGCCCCTGCTGGTTGCTTCCGCCGCGAGGCCGTGGGCGAGGTCACCTGCAGCGAGGTCGTGGGCAAGGCGAGCGGCCCCTACTGGTTGCTTCGGCCGCCGGCCCCGCCCGCCGCCTGCCGCCCGCCGCCCGCCGCCCGCCGCCCACTGGCCCCGCCCTCGTCGGAGAGACCCCTGCTGGTTGCTTCCGCCGCCGCCCGCTGCCACCTGGTCGGAAGACCTAGAAAAACGCTAAGTGTTGCTCTGTTCGATGCCACCCGCCGCCACCTGGTCGGAAGGCCCCACTTGTCACTGATACAAGAGAGCCCTGGTTTTGTATAGTATATAGAAAATTACCAACACATTAGCAACAATCGCTCTCTAGCCCAGCGGTACCGAATGAGTGAACGAGCGCCAGGTCATGGGTTCGAGTCCCCGCTAGCGCACATTTTTTAGGAATTAAAGCAGACATTTTTTAGGGAATTAAACGCTCGCTCACCCACCTGTCAGTGGCTCACCCACATGTCAAATGGTTCCCGCTTGTCAATGTTGCTTTGTTCGATGCCACCTGGTCGGAAGGTCCCACTTGTCAATGATACGAGAGAGTCGTAGTTTTATATAATGTATAGATAAATTCCCATACCTGAGCAACTGTCCCTCTCTAGCCTAGCGGTAGCAAGCGAGTGAAGCAAGCGCGAGGTCGTGGGTTCGAGTCCCGCCTTGCGCCTCTTTTTTGGGCGAATTAAGCACTCGGCCCCACCTGTCAAATGGGTCCTGCATGTCAGTGCGTGCCCCGTTTGTTGTTGAATATTAACATTTAAGCAAAAATGACACCTAGACAGTGACACATAAGCGAGGTTGCTGAGGTGGCTGCCTAATCATCCTAATTCATTCAAACTCAAGTGTAGTGACCATGTTATATTGGTCGTTATCAGCTAGGCGTGAGGCAGTGGACAGTGTTTCCAGCTTTATGACCATTTCCTCTAATGGCATTATGACCTTTCTGACCAGAATGGTCATTATAGGTTAGGGTTTCGAGGCCCCCCCCCCAACAGCTTTTGACCTATTGGTCTAAAATGGTCATAAATTTATGACCAATTCTTCCAGGGTCACTGACAGAAGGTCACTAGTTGACATATTTCTTGTAGTGGCACTACTCGGAAGAACGGCCTTTGCTCGTTTCAATGTAGTGACGCATTACGCCTATCTTAAACCTAAGATGCCCAGTCCATGTGGCGTCATCACAATGAGCGGAAATACAGAGCGTTCCTTGCGTGCGGAAGAATATGTGGCGGCTCTAGCAGCCGAACCACTGAATGGCCTCCCCAACCCGAATAAATGATCGGTCGTCGAGACCACGGACACGGCTAGACGTGTCCGGCGCACCACTAGTCGTAGCAGCCCAGATAAACTTGAGCTTGGTCGACGGATATGCTCCCATATGTGGTGCTAGGGGCTTCCCGCATGTAAAAGGGTTCATAGTTCGGCTCGACCCTACTAACACACAATAGATTGAATTCTCATGGTTCATTAAGAATAATCAACTTTTTGCACGATCACACCAGATTCTTTCACCTGGGTTCTTTTCTTACAGATGATCATCATGCTACACCCTTCCAGGATACGGCACAACGGAGACAAAGGCGCAGACGTGCAGCAGGGCCCCATTCACAGGTTTCTTTTTAGACTAAGACCCTGCATAAACATTTTTTATTGTCTCTTGTTGCTTCGGACCCTTCGGATACTCAAAATAACTGAGAGGGATACTGGTGTTATTGGCAAGCTTTTTCGTCACACTAGAATAATGCATGTACCTGGAAATTCAGGGCTCATTATCGAGGGGGATACTCAGCCCAGTATATTATGTAAAGTCCGAATACCTTCAGGGGTGTTCGACATCGCGAGTTTGGCCTTATATGCATCAGCTCCGAGTCATGTCTTTGGTCAATAGTTGGGTTTTCCCGGCTCCCGTGTTTTGCTACCTTACGTTCCGCTCTATCGGCTAAGGTGGCATCGGGAGAACAACTGCGATTGTGCCCTGGTTCACCTGGATGAGCACCTCAGTATAGAAAGCCGAAAACTGACTGTCATGATAAAACGAGAGACTGGTCAACCACTCAATGACTAAGTGGAATCTTCGCGATTACTCCGCATTAACGAAGGACCGGTTTCCCGGTCACGTATGTACGCGCACCGTATTCGGATGAACGCGGATGTACCAGGGGCTATATAGTAGCCCCACCGTCAAACTGCTATGGCTAAGTGAAAGTGTTAAAGCTATATAGTCCGATTGCCTCATTCACCACGCTATCACCTCCTTAACGGACCAAGACGTTGGATCAAGTGTGATTATGCGCTTTATCGAACACCCCCGCATTATTTGCGTGGGGGCTGAAGCCGATGACTGCAGACTTTCAGGTTATATACATATATACATAAACGGCCACATAGGAGGCACTCAATACTTTACGGGCAAAAGTATAACTATAGCCTCTATAACCAACATAGCATTGTTTTTACAATCAAGATACATGTCACTGAAACATGGTATTCTTGGAGCACTGAGCCTCTATTGAACGGGCACCTTCTAGGACTTCTTCAAAATAGTGCTCGAGCGAGTACTGACCCCTGGTCACAATTTCGGTGGCCTCCATCTTCGCCCAATATGTCTTGACATGGGCAAGAGCCATCCGCGCACCCTCTTGATAGTGTCGATATGCGGCACAGCACGAAGAAATCATTGCACCAAACCAAAATAACTGCCTGGGCTCGGTTCCTTCGGTCACAGATGATCCACGACAGCCTTCATGGCAACTCCGGACAACCTATGGAGCTCGGCCTACTCGGCCATTTACTCATTCAACGGCAGGGGCTGCTTTGGAGCACTGAACTGCGACCAGAACAATCTTTCCACCTCATGATCTTTCCGATCCTTGAAATACTCTGTCGCATCAGCAGCACTCTTTGCTAAATCCAAGTATGCGTCCGCAGAACTCCACAATTGATCAAGAGGGGCATATTTCGGATCACCAAACTTCGTTCCCAATAAAAAGGGCTTCCCAGCCGCGATATCACCAGCTTGCCGAAGCTCCTCCCACGCTGCTCTGATTTCAGAGCGAGTTTCCTTTGCTGCTTGCAAGGCCTTCTCCAGGTCAGCCGTTTTCGCTTGGTTTTCCCTTTCGAGAGGCTCATATTGGCTGGCGGCATCTTTTAGCTCAATAGCCATGCTGAATTTTATCCTCATTTTGGCAATGCGCAGCCTATTCGACTTTTAATTCTTCGGCCACCTTCAGGGCAGCCGCATCACTTCTCCTGGTTTGCTCCTTGGCTTGGGCAAGTTCTGACCGAAGGGTCTTCACGGCGGCAGCTCCATCTGCAGTCAAAGCGTACTATAAATACTAGCATCATGCTCTTCTTAAAATTTGCTGACCACCCGAATATACATACCCTGTGCCTCGTCAAGCCGCTTGTTAACAAGCGTGATATCCGCATCCGCCACGTCAAGTTGCTGCCTCAATTCGGCAAATTCAGCAGTTCGGTCAGCCGCCGGATCTGCAGCTGCCTGCGTACAAAAGCAGTGCTATCATTACCTGAGACTATGATCCTCTGCCTCGCCGCGTCTGGACGGCAACCAGAGTCTCAGGGGCTACTATCTATACAACGAACACCATGCATATGTGGTACAGTCAAAAATATACATATTACTTTGCGTATCTCAAAGCCTCTTAGCAGGCTCGTAAAAGCTTCATTCAACCCGCTTTTTGCGGATGAAATCCTCTCAACCACCGTACCCATTATGGTACCATGCGCCTCTGAGATAGCCGCTTGCTCCAAAAGACCCATCAATGTGTCTGGTTGTGCACCAGACAATCCCGGGCTCTTTCTGTTGGTCTCCTTAGGAGCCGAGAACTCCAGACTTCGGGCGGCCGAAGAATTACCTTCTGGCCTTTGCGGATCAGGATAAATCCTCCACGACGACACTTCAGGATCGTTCGTCTCATGAGGCGGGGAAGCAGGAGGAGGCGTTTCGCTTTCCATCATCTCCAGAAGAAGATCCCCCGAAGACGAACATTGTGGAGAAGGGCAATGAGCCGGACTACAAAACATATGTCTCAGACATTATCCTCAGGAAAAGAGCAGGGCATATTTATTAATGTGCCCTTGATTACTTATAGTTCGGTTGACGGCTGGCCCCTTTGTGGGCGCTGGGCACTAAGGATGCCCTCCGAGGCAGGGCCCTCTGGGAAAGGTTGCTTTCCTTGTTTGGAAACCTCAGTTTCCAAGTCCTCAGGGGCGGCCCTTTTCTTCCCGTGGGGAGAAGGGATTCTAGATGCACCTCCCCGATCATCCTCTGACGCGGAGGCACTAATTCCCCCGGGTCGGATGTATAACGCATGAAGCCCGCTTTTGGCTTCTCTATTCCTCCCCTCGTCTTCTCCTGATGGCACTTGATAAGGTGCGTGATCCAGCATCCTAGTTAGTATAGGATCCAGCGAGCCTTCGGGAAGAGGGGCCAAACACCTGATCCTCTCCGCCTTTCTTATCCATTCTTGGCCGGGGATAATTTGTCAGGATAATGTTGTAACGAATATAATGACAGCATGTTCGGTCGCGGAGTTACTTACTTGGGTATCTGGACGGTTGCAATTGAGGCCCGCATCTCGGTGGTATCCGGACACTTTATTCGTGATCCAAAGAATAAACGATACATTCCTTCTAGCGTCAAGACAAAGAAGTGTTGAATTGTCCGCGGTCCTTCCGGGTTGAACTCCCACATACAGAGAGATCGACGTTGGCATGGCAGGACCCGACGAACTAACATTACTTGAATTAGTTTGACGAGATTGATATCCCTCTTGAGGAGATCTCGGATGCGGCTTCGCAATGTTAGCACGTCATTAGCTGGCCCCCAGTCCAGCCCTTTGTTGACCCATGATGCCAGTTGGGGCGGAGGGGCAGAGCGGAAGGATGGGGCAACTGCTCGCTTTGTACCCCGGGGGGCTGTGATGTAAAACTACTCCCGTTTCCATAGGTCGGACACCTCCGGTAAGGAACCCTTTGTCCATAGGTCATCGGCACCTTTGGTTATTATGGCGCCTCCGCACTCTGTGTGTTGCCCGTCGATCATCTTCGACTTCACATTGAAGGCCTTGAGCCATAAGCTGAAGTGTGGGGTAATGCAGAGGAAGGCGTCACACACGACGATAAACGACGAGATGTGAAGGATGGATTCTGGAGCTAGATCATGAAAATCTAGCCCGTAATAGAACATGAGACCCCTTACGAAGGGATCGAGACTAAATCCTAGCCCTCGGATGAAGTGGGAAACGAATACCACACTCTCATTGGGTTCGGGAGTGGGGATAACCTGCCCTTGAGTAGGTAGCCTGTGGGGTATTTCGGCGGTCAGATACCTAGCCTCCCTATGCTTCTTGATGTCCTCCTCTGTGACAGAAGAGGCCATCCACCGGCCTTGAAGGTTGGATCCGGACATTGTTGATGGTCCGGAGCACTTAAACCTGAACCTTGGGTGTTGGAACTCGAGGTAGGGGAAGGGAAGGATTGGACGTGGAAAGAAAAGGACAGGTCTGGACCTCTTTATAAAGAGGGTGAATATCAAGCGTCCTCCGCGTGGCCATTTGGAACTTTCCTAAAATCAAGGAGTCATACTAACGGCACGGTTGGGTTACCCACACCCGTATTGATGAGAATCCCGTGATAAGGGGAACACGATCTCTGCTTCAACAAGACGTGCCCGTAAAACCGCCTCGCAAGACGTGTAACAGCAGGATGAGAAAAACGGTTCGTATAATGACCGGGCTGCAACATGATGTCACGCTATGAAAAGTTGACAGCAGATTAGATTTGTGGAATATTGTGCTCTCTACAGTGGTATGTGGAAATTGTTTTACAGAGCCGGACACGGTCCTTGTGTTCAAAATCTTCTATGGAGTATTCGGAGAAGGAACCTGCCTTGCAATGCCGAAGACAATCTGCGCGCCAGACTCATCGTCATTGAAGTCTGGTTCAGGGGCTACTAAGGGAGTCCTTGATTAGGGGGTCCTCGGACAGCCGAACTATGTACTTGTGCAGGACTGTTGGACTACGAAGATACAAGATTGAAGACTTCATCCCGTGTCTGGGTGGGACTCTCCTTCGTGTGGAAGGCAAGGCTGGCATTTCGGATATGTAGATTTCCTTCTCTGTAATCGACTCTATGTAACCCTAGCCCTCTCCATGTCTATATAAACCAGAGGGTTTAGTCCGTAGGACAACAACAATCATAATCTTAGGCTAGCTTCTACGGTTTAGCCTCTACGATCTCGTGGTAGATCAACTCTTGTAATACTCATATCATCAAGATCAATCAAGTAGGAAGTAGGGTATTACCTCCATAGAGAGGGCCCGAACCTGGGTAAACATCGTGTCCCCCGCCTCCTATTACCATTAGCGTTAGACACATAGATCGGGACCCCCTACCCGAGATCCGCAGGTTTTGACACTGACAGCGGTGACCGCGTGTGGACACGGGGCCTGGCATGCGTTCGACGCGCTTTGCATCGCGCCAGTGCCTCTGTTCGGCGCGTGCACGAGCCAGAACTCGCCGACGACTGCTGCACCGCGCCACCCCCTTCGTCATATCGCCCTTGACCTCTCCTTGGCGCTCACCGACGCCGGAGACGCCGCAGCTAGCTTGAGTGCGTCGCGGCCAAAAGCCACAGTGCACCCGTGGACCTCTCTTCTTCTCCCCTCCTCCACGTGCTTGTCCGCGAGCGTGGACAGCCTCCCCGTGATTGCTGAGCTTCTCGCGCCCTTGATGATGCCCCTCGTCGCCTCTCGCCATCTTCCAGAGAACTTCGGCGGCGACACGTACCCCTGTTCACGCTCCGGCTATAAATTGAGCCCTCCCCTCCATTCCAGAGCAACCCACAGCACCATCCAACCTCCACACACACACGCAACATAGCCGCAGCCCGACCGGCAAGACCCAACTGAGCCCCTAGAACAGCCCCTCGCCATCGCCTTCTTCCTCTCCGGCAAGACCCAACCGCCACTGCCTCTTGCGAGGTTGATTGCGAGCAGCTCCCGCCGTCTCTTGTTCTTCCACGGGTACAGGCAGGTGCGTCGTAGCCCCCTCTCCATTTTTATCCCTCTAGTTTGGCCCAAGGACTCCTCGCCGGCGTGAGCTCCGGCGAAACACCGTCGCGTTCTGTTTCTCTCCGCCTCCCCTCTTTCCTAACCGGTGGGGCCCGCTGTCAGCCTCTCCACTCGCACCCGAAGCGGTACGAGTGGAGGCGTCTTTTGGCTTTACGCCATCAACGTCACCCCCCTGGTTTTTCTTTTTATTCAAATTAATTCAAATGTATTGACCAGAATTTTGACCTCGAATATCTCCTAGCCTATAAGTCCAAATGAGTTGATTATTTTTGCATTTGGTTTGTTATAGTAAACTCTAGCAGCACGCCAAAGTGTGGATTTTTCTTTGCTTCCTAGAATTTCTGGTGATTTTCAAAGTGGTTCTTGATATTTTGTTTTGTGGTTTTTAAATATTTTCAGAAGGAGAGACTTGTCTTGAAGCTATCCAGGAGGAGTTTGAACCTCCTATGCACTAAGGCAAGCCACAATAACATTTGGATGGTGTAATCTCAATATCTATGATTTTCTACTTAAATATGAGCTTATTTTCATGCATTTAAAATAGTTAAGTAATTATGATTAAATGCTTAGTTACTTTATCATGCTTGTTATGCTTGCTTCAGTTGCTGGTTGATTGCATGCAGTAGTTTAATCAAGTAGATTAAATATTTTGGCTTAATGAAAGTGCTTTGATAGATGATGGTAGTTTATTTTGAGAAGTAAATTTTCATCTTAAAGATAAATGACTAAAAGTGAGGTTTGATAATAACTAGTGTAGTAATACCAGTAGATTTGTTGATGAGTAGTGCAAGAAAGTTATTTCTTTGATGTTGATCCATTCTTATGAGTTGCATCTTGAGCATATCAGGTAGTTCTATGATCATGGCATCATATGGCTTGTAGTGAGTTCATTTTCAAGTTAAACATGAAAATAGTCCAACTTGAATATTAAGTTGATCAAGTCATGGTGCCTCTGAATCGGTTTCTTTTCAGTGCGACCACATTTACCTTCATGGGGGGTCTTGATTCGGTCCTTTGTCATGCCTCTTACCGGTTCCTCCAACAAGGGAAGGTTATGGGCGTGCGGTACCCTGGCCCAGTAAGCAGACATAACCTTGTGTGCTTGTTTATTTTTATGGTACCTAGTCCCCGTTTGGGACCGTTTTGCCACGACGGTGGCCGAAGATGCCTTTGGTAGGCATGGGCCACCCATGACTTAGCCCTGAGAGGGAGTGAGTCGGAGAGGCCGGGAGAGTGTCATGGCAAAGGAAGGGTTCCGTTGGAACTCCGTGGCCCACCCGAATGGGAGTGCGAGGCCCTTGAGTTCTGTAGTGTGGGTAAAGTGCGCTAACCTCTGCAGAGTGTATTTTAATGTATCGATAGCCACGTCCTTGATTATGGACACAACTCGGTAGTAAGTCACACCATGAATGAACAATTATAATTAATCTTGCACACTTGGTATTATTGTGGCACTGATTTCATGATGAACTGTGGATGATGTGATGATCGTAAGTGATTGGCTTCAGTTGTGATCCGAGAATGATCACCATTCGGTTACGACAGGCGCAGGACACTGGAAAAGGAGGGGAGGAAGATGTGCACAGGCGGCTTCTCTCCGCCCTGGCCATGGCATGGTGTTGCTGGGTGTCAGTGTCAAAACCGGCGGATCTCAGGTAGGGGGTCCCAAAATGTGCGTCTAAGGCTAATGGTAACAGGAGGCGGGGGACACAATGTTTACCCAGGTTCGGGCCCTCTCTATGGAGGTAATACCCTATTTCCTGCTTGATTGATCTTGATGATATGTGTATTATAAGAGTTGATCTACCACGAGATAATAGAGGCTAAACCCTAGAAGCTAGCCTATGATTATGATTGTTGTTGTCCTACGGACTAAAATCCTCCGGTTTATATAGACATTGGAGGGGGCTAGGGTTACACAGAGTCGGTTACAGAGAAGGAAATCTATATATCCGAATTGCCAAGCTTGCCTTCCACGTAAAGGAGAGTCCCACCCGGACACGGGACGAAGTCTTCAATCTTGTATCTTCATAGTCCAACAGTCCGGCATAAGTGTATAGTCTGGCTGTCTGAGGATCCCCTAATCCAGGACTCCCTCAGTAGGCCCTGAACCAGGCTTCAATGACGACAAGTCTGGCGCACAGTTTGTCTTCGGCATTGCAAGGTGGGTTCCTTCTCCAAACACTCCAAAGAAGATCCTGAACACAAAAATCGTGTCCAGCTCTGCAAAACAAATTCCACATACCACCGGAGAGAGCACAATATTCCACAAGTCTAATCTGCTGACAACTTTCCCATATCGTGACATCACGCCGTGGCCCGGTCATTATACGAAATGTTTTTCTCAACCTGCTACTGCACATCTTGCGAGGCGGTTTTATTGGCACGTGTTGTCCAAGCAGAGATCGTGTCCCCTTATCACGGGATTCTCATCAATACGGGTGTGGGTAACCCAACCACGTCATCAACACATCACTTGGGGAATAAGCGAGTTTCTAGGGCAAGTGGGGAGGCGCATAGTTTCTACCACCTTTATAAAGAGATAAGGATTCCCCTTTTTCACCCACGCCTTCTTCTTCCTCTGCTCATCCATTCTCGAGCTCCAACGCCCAAGCTTTCACCTTCTTCGCAAAGTCATTCCGAGCATGTCCGGAGCGGGAGGCAAGTGGATGTCCTCCTCCATTACGGAGGAGGACATCACGAAGCTTCGGGAGGCCGGATACCTGTCCGCAAACATCGTGCATCGTCTTCCGGCTGAAGGGCGGATCATCCCTACCCCGAAACCCCAGGAAAGGGTAGTATTCCTCTCTCACTTCGTCCGCGGACTGGTATTCCCCCTCCACCCATTCGTCCGCGGACTTATGTTCTACTACGGGCTGGACTTCCATGATCTGGCCCCCAACTTCATCCTCAACATCTCAGCGTTTATCGTCATGTGCGAGGCTTTCCTCCGCATCACGCACCACTTTGGCCTATTGCTGAAGACCTTCAACGCGAAGCCAAAGGTGGTGGGCGGCCAACAAGCGGAGTGTGGGGGTGCCAAGGTGGGCAAGATGCCCAATGTCACCTGGCCTGAGGGCTCCTTTGAGGAGACTGTGAAGGGGTGGCAATCGGTGTAGTTCTACATCACCGAGCCGCGTGATGCCATTTGGGCAGAGACTCCCGAATTTCGATCCGGCGTCCCCATGCGTCTTACCTCCTGGAAAGAGAAGGGCTTAGCCTAGGGCTCAGCGGAAGAGCTGACCGGACTTTAGACCTGCGTCCAAAATATGATAAGCAAGAAAATCAAGCTCGTCAACGTGGTCCAGGTTATGCTCCTCCGCCGGATCTTTCCATGTTAGAGATGGGTTTGCAATATGTGGGAGTTCGACCCGGCCAAACACCAGACACTGCAAGAGCTCTTCGGCAGGACGCACGAAGACGTCTGGAAGGTGCTCTTTAAGGCCACCGAGGTACCACCGCCCATAATCGAAGATCTCGGACTCGGCGCAAAATGCCCAGCCAATCCGGTAAGTTTTCATACTTTGCAAGATATGCCTTTTACCAGCACAATCGCGGGAGCTATCTAAGCCTCTGTGCCAATTTTACAGGCCTGGGTAGCGATAGCGGACCAGATCGACTGTCCGGCTCCGCTACCTGAAGATCATGCATCGCCTCTTATAATGAAGATGCTGTTTCCAGCGCCCTATGAGGTGCCGGAGAAGAAGGCCAAGAAGACGGCCGCGGGGACCAGAGACGGACTCTGGCGTAAGTTTGCATCGGACATGACGTCTGAAGATACCGAGATGCACTCCCCCTCCAAAGATGAGGAGGAGGAGGAAGAAACCCCCACCCCCACCCACCCCACCCCCACCGAGGGGGTGAAAGAAAAGGAAGGCCGCCCCGCAGGGGGAGGACGAGGTGTCCAAGAAGGGAAGAACCTTCCTTCCGGACCACTCCACCACAGCCACCAACAGCAGCGAGGAGTGGGAGCCCATGGACAAGCCCCTGGCTAAGTCGTAAGTATCCGGACTCCGATAATGGGGGTCGTAGCCAGTTTGCCCCCTGCTGAATATGGCTCCGGAACCCCAAGTGGTTCCGAACTCAGGTAGGCATCCTCCTTCTAAGGAGGGCGAGCCGCCTGTACCGATGACCTCTGTCCATCCAAAGGCACCGGACAACTTGATGGAAGCGCTTCGCGTCGCTTCCATTGATGAAGAACACCGTACCATTATGAGTACGGTGATTGAGAAGGTCCAGTCTGTCAAAAGTGGATTGACCGAAGCCTGCGCTGGCCTCCTAACAAGCTTTGAGGTAAGTAATAAAATTGTGAGGGAATATCACGGTATAGACAGTAGCTCCTGATGCTTTGTTTGGTGTTCGGAAAGAAAAAGCCGAATAGAGGATCAAATAATGTTCGCAGGAATCTAACAGAAGATGTCTATGTGAATAAGCATGCGTCACTACTGGACGCTGTCGCTCGTACTGCAGAGGTATCTGGACTAAAGTAGGACCTGGAACGGACCGAGGGAGAGCTCGGATTCGTGAAGAGGCAGCTCGAGGAAAGTCAAGGTACGCGATACCCCATTTATATATTTATAAAGGATAAATGGTTTTTGCTGATAGAAGGGTCATGAACTTTGATGGGGCCACGACCGAAGTGGCGGCCCTTAAGAAGGCATTGACCAAGGCTGAAGACAAAGCGGCCAAGGAACGCACCGAGCGCGAGAAGCAAGAGGCCCGGGTCAACGAGGTCCAGCAAGAGCTCTGGGATTTCGTCCAGAAATACGAGTCCTTGGAGCGTGACTCTAAGACTCAAGAGTCCGAGCTTGCTAAGGCCCTCCAGAGTGCAAAGGACACCAAAGCCGAAGCCCAGAAGGCCCTCCAGGAGATTCGGGCGGCCAAGAAGATTGTGGCAGGTAAGGCACTCATTATGCAAAGCAAGCATGTGAAGGAGACTTTCCTTTTACTTACCCGAATTTGGAGCTCTCCAGGAGCTTTCGCAGATCTACCGCGCAGCATATCTGATGCCTCGGAGTTCTACCAAGCCAAAGAAGGGAGCTCGACGGAGAAGTTGTTCTGGTCTCAATATCTTGGGACAGAACATCCGATGCCCTTGAGCGACCAGCTGAAGCAACTGGTCGACCTGCACAAGGCAGCCGAACTGTCCATGAAGGACCTCATAATCCGGTTGTGGCCTGCCGAGCCTATGCCCAGCAGCTACTTCGGTCTCGTGAAGCGGCTTGTGAGTGCCTGCCCGCGGCTTGAAGTCATAAAGCAGTCAGTTTGCATTGAAGGTGCACGAATGGCCTTCGCCTGCGCCAAAGTGCACTGGGCGCGGATAGATGCCGAAAAGTTGATGACTGAGGGGCCACCAAAGGGCAAGGAGCACCGCCGGCCCGAAAATTATTATGACAGTGTCCTAAAGGGCTCCCGCCTTGTGGTGGAGCAATGTGTGAAGGATGTAATCTTTGAGTGAATGCACTCATTTTATCCTGTAATATGAAACAAGCTCATTTGCGCGATATAACGCTTGTTGATTTAAAATTTTACCTCATGCACGGCCGCTTACAAAATCTGAGAGTTGGCCAGTCGTCGGCTTCTACCCCCATGTACCTAGTACAGGGGTTTTCGGGATAAATCTAAACAGTCTTTATCCAAATTTTTGGTCCTTTAAGGAGGTGTTTAGCGCAACGAACAAGGCAATCGGACTATATAGCTTTATCACCCTCACTTAGCCATAGAAGTTCTATAATTTTAAATTTTGGCGTAGCCCCTGGTATTTGGAAGGCCGAACTTGGGGCGTATACACGCCTAAATCGGACAAAGACCGATTCCTCGCCTGAAGCAGAAACAATCTTTAAGGATTTGAAACCTCTCAAAAAGCCACCAGCTCTCGCCACGTCATGATAGTCAGTTTTTGACTTTCTCTACTGAGGTGCTCATCCAGAAGAACCGGGACACAATCGCAGTAGTTCTCCCTTTACTACCCTAGCCGATATAGCGGAACGTAGGGTAGCAAGCACAGGAGCCAGGCAAACCAACTATTGACCCAAGACATGATTCGGAGCTAATGCATATAATTTTATAAGTCCGAGGTGCCGCACTGTCGAAAGTGTTCGGACTTTCTTGCCGTGTTATGGGGTACACTGAAGCCCCTGGTGAACTGAACGTACCAAAATGTATGAGTGCGATTTGTAATAAATAAACACTCAAAGGAAAAAAAGAGAAATGTAATAATAAGCTGACGATGTACATTATTTTCCATTGTTATGATACGTCAAGGCGTATGTATACACGTAGTGTGATAAGCAAATAGTACTATTTGACTTGCCCTAACCAAGAGTGAGCTGCGTGCGGGTATGTAAAACAGGTATAGCGATCGTTATCAGAGACCACCTGGGGATTCCCTTGTACGTCAAAGCTCCTTGCCTCCTTTGTGTTTAGGTCCCGTGATGGATCCGATACTCAGGTTATCGGAAGAGCCTCCAGAAGATAGGGACCTGAAAGAAAGAAAAAGGTGAAAGTATGCGGATTCTGGGGCGGTTCAGCCGCATTGTGGAGCGCAGTTTAGCTGTGCCTCCGTCTATGCCCATGGTATTTTGAGTGCGTAATTATGTACGCGTGGCACAAATTTCACCGCCTGACTGGGACTAGGACGGAGGCCGAATTGCTAGGAGAGCTTTGGGCGGGCCGGACGATCCTGCTGCAGAGTACTCCAGACTCGCTTGGTGGTGTCCGGGTGCTTTATAGCCGAATTGAGGGTATGTCTGAGGAGACTGCTCTATACTTCTGCTGCAAGGGCGATAGTGTGCTCCTCCGTTCGGAGGGAGCGCTCTATGTTTCCATTTACTGTTATAACACCGCGAGGTCCGGGCATCTTGAGCTTGAGTTAGGCATAGTGCGGCAACGCATTGAAGCTAGCGAACGCGGTTCGTCCTAGTAGTGCGTGATAACCACTGCGGAAGGGGACGATATCGAAGATTAACTCCTTGCTTCAAAGTTGTCCGGAGATCCGAAGACTACTTCCAGTGTGATTGAGCCCGTACAACATGCCTCTACACCTGGTATGACACCTTTGAAAGTGGTTTTGGTGGGTTTTGATCCTTGAGGGATCGATACCCATTTTGCGCACTGTATCCTGGTAGAGCAGCTTCAGGCTGCTACCACCATCCATGAGGACTCGTGTGAGGTGGAATCTATCAATGATGGGGTCAAGGACCAGTGCGGCTGAGCCACCATGATGGATACTAGTCGGATGGTCCCTGCAATCAAAGTTGATCGGACAGGAAGACCATGGGTAGAACTTTGGGGCGACTGGCTCCATCGCGTAGATTTCCCTTAGTGCACGCTTCCATTCCCGCTTGGGAATATGGGTGGCGTATATCATATTTACTGTTTTCACTTGAGGAGGAAATTTCTTCTGTCCCCCTGTGTTCGGCGGCTGGGGCTCCCCGTCGTCATCACTGTGCGGCCCCTTTTCATTATTCTCAGCATTCAGCTTGCCTGTCTGTTTAAATACCCAACATTCTCTGTTGGTGTAGTTGGCTGGTTTATCGGGGGTGTCGTGGATTTGAATGACCGATCGAGTATCCGTTCCAAGCTTGACGGGCCCGGATTGTTTCTTTAAAATGGCTTATTCCATCGACCGGACATGGAGCCACTGAATCCGGCATTGACGACCGTGTCTTCGGCGTTGCAGCCATTATTGCGATGCTTGTGTTTGTTGCGCCGGGGCTTGCCGTTCCTATCTCTGGCGTCTGAAGTGCCAGGATTTTTTGATGTGTTGTTTCTACGAGCCAACCAGCTATCCTCGCCCGCACAAAAGCGGGTCATCAGTGTCGTAAGGGCTGCCATGGATTTTGGCTTCTCTTGGCCAAGGTGTCGGGCAAGCCACTCGTCACGGATGTTATGCTTAGAGGCTGCTAGGGCTTCGACATCCGGACAGTCGACAATTTGGTTCTTTTTAGTTAGGAACCGAGTCCAGAATTTCCTGGCTGACTCTCCGGGCTCTTGGGTTATGTGACTTAAGTCATCAGCGTCAGTGGTCGCACATAAGTGCCCTGGAAGTTGTCAAGGAATGCGTCTTCCAGGTTCTCCCAACTGCCAATGGAGTTTGCCGGCAGACTATTTAGCCAGTGCCGAGCTGGTCCCCCGAGTTATAGTGGGAGGTACTTGATGGCATGTAGATCATCGCCATGTTCCATGTGAATGTGGAGAAGGAAATCTTCAATCCATACCACAAGATCTGTTGTCCCATCATATGGTTCGATGTTCACGGGCTTAAACCCTTTTGGGAATTCATGCTCCATTACTTCGTCAGTGAAGCATAGGGGGTGTGCGGCGCCTCTATGCCGGGCTATGTCGCGACGCAGTTCGGATGAGACTGGTCTGCTGTATTCAGCCCGGAGGGATTTGTATTTAGTATATCCGGCGTGGCGGTCATCGTCACGCGTTGGGGGGCGCCCCCGTGATCCGTAGATCGATCTTGACTGTCCTGCTTTATATTTCAATTCGTCTCGTAGGTCACGCGTGTAGCCCCGGGCCTTCGTGTTTTTGTTTGATTGGCGATGGGGTGCGGGCTGGTGTTTGGGTTGATACGCCGCTTTAGCTCGGCCACGAGGTGGTCGGTCAGCCGCATCCTGCGCTGGTAGTATAGGCTCTAGTGCCTCGTCCTCGAATTGAGGTAAAAACCTGCACCTCAGGTAGCTTTTGATTGGGCGCTCGAGTCTGTATTCCTGGGCCGCCAGGACCCCAGTCCATCTACCAGTTAGCAGATCTTGATCAGCTTGAAGCTGTTGCTATTTTTTCTTCAGGCTCTTTGCGGTGGCCATCAGCCGGCGCTTGAAGCGCTCCTGCTCGACGGGATACTCAGGCACAATAAATTCATCATCGCCGAGGCTTACCTCGTCTTCGGAGAGGGGCATGTAATTTTCATCCTTCGTGTCTTCATCCATTTCCTGTTCATCAGGGCTAGCTTGCCCATCCTCCCGACCGGCCTGCTCGAAGCTTGGCCGGGCGGCATTGTTTTTGTCTTCGGCATCATCCGGAATGCTATTGTCTCTGGTGTCGGTATCGCCGTTTTTACTACGGCGAGCTTTAGAGCGGCGCCGCTGGCGTCGGCGCTTAGGTTTCTTCTCCAGAGGATCACCATCCGTAGCATCCTTTTTATCTTCGACATCATTTTCTTTGGGTGTGTCCACCATCTATATGTCGTATGATGAGGTGGCTGTCCAGCTCCCTATGGGCGGTAGTTCCTATTCTTCTTTGGCATCGTCGTCCATACCGTCGATGTCTTCAGAGTCGAAATCAAGCATGTCGGTTAAGTCGTCTCCAGTGGCTATTAAGTGGGTGGTGGGTGGGTAACGAATTCCTTCGTCGCCCGCTTCCCACTCAAGACGGACATAGTTCGGCCAAGAGTCTCCTGACAAAGAGAGAGATTTTAATGAGTTTAGCACATCGCCCAAGGGTGAGTGCTGAAAGATATCCGTGGAGCTAAACTCCATGATCGGTGCCCAGTCAGATCCGATGGGCACGGATGCACGCGGTTCGGAGCCTATGGCCGGAGACGAGTCCGATGGTCCGATGACACAGACCTCCTTAGAAGTGAAAGCTGTGATTCGCTCTATCACCGCTGAGAGTGCGGCCTCCGTGGCAGGGTCCATCCTCCCGTCCTTGGATGGCACCATCAGCACTGGATTTAAAGCCAAAGCAGCTATAGGTGTGATATCCTGAACACCGTCCGACGACAGATCTAGGTCATGCTTGTCGCGACTGTAGGGTTCACCTGTCATGGGCACGAATCTGTCAAAGATCAAGTCTCCGCGGATGTCGGCAGTGTAATTCAGGCTTCCAAGCCTGACCTGATGGCCAGAGGCGTAGCTATCGATCTGCTCCAGGTGGCCGAGCGAGTTGGCCCGCAGTGCGAAGCCGCCGAATACGAAGATCTGTCCGGGGAGGAAAAACTTGCCATGGACCACATCGTTGTGGATGATTGAAGGAGCTATAAGCCTTAAGATGACCACACAGTGGAACTCTCAATGAAAACACCAATGTCGGTGTCAAAACTGGTGGATCTCGGGTAGGGGGTCCCGAACTGTGCGTCTAAGGCTAATGGTTATAGGAGGCGGGGGACACAATGATTACCTAGGTTCGGGCCCTCTCTATGGAGGTAATACCCTACTTCCTGCTTGATTGATCTTGATGATATGAGTATTATAAGAGTTGATATACCACGAGATCGTAGAGGCTAAACCCTAGAAGCTAGCCTAATGATTATGATTGTTGTTGTCCTACGGACTAAAACCCTCCAGTTTCTATAGACACCGGAGGGGGATAGGGTTACATAGAGTCGGTTACAGAGAAGGAAATCTACATATCCAAATTGCCAAGCTTGCCTTCCACGCAAAGGAGAGTCCCACCCAGACACGGGACGAAGTCTTCAATCTTGTATCTTCATACTCCAACAGTCCGACATAAGTGTATAGTCCGGCTGTCCGAGGACCCCCTAATCCAGGACTCCCTCACTCTTCTCCCGCCGAATCTATAAGGAGAAGAGAGAGGATATATGATATGTGGCTGACAGGTGGGACCCCCATCCACCTCAGTAGGTCAAACATTGACTAGGACTAGTCTTCTCCACATCAGCCTAGACAGACAGGTCTCAACCGTCAGTTTTGCTATTAGACGCGACTCAATTTTGAATCATTGCGATTTGTTAGTCACTTGCATAGGGTTGGTGATTTTTTGTGGTTTTTGAGAAAAGCAGTGGTAAAGCAGTACCCTAGCCACAAATGTTTGCAGTTTTCGATCTTCCTCTTTTCACTATCTGCTTGAAATGAGGTGCAATAGTTTCTGTTGGAGCCGTGCCCAAAACCCTAGCTAGCCCTAGCTCAGCTCTACCTCTCTCTCTCTCTCTCTACGATGAATCTTGGAAGAAGAAGGCCGAGGTAGAAGAAGGACACGGGGACAGAGTGGATTTTCCCGGCGCAACAACGCCCAACTCCACGAGCTCGTACTCGTCACAACCACTGCCTACAACACACTGGCTACCAGGTCCAGCGCCTAACGTGGACTACACCTGCGCCCGTTGCGCCAACAGACTCACGCTCACCCACACCTATATGGTGTACTGGTCCACGGACATGCCCGAGCAACCCACATGTACGCGCACACACACACACGACTCGCCGCGGTCCCGACGCGTCCAATGTGCCCAGCGCGCGCCGATACACGAGCCTGGCGCGTTCGACACCTCGCCGCGGCTTATTGCCTAACATCATTTCACCCCTTAAGCCGCGCTCAGAGCATGCCGGCGTCCTCGACAACGCCGTCCACCAACAGAGCATGCTCCATCGCCAGTGCCTTCTTCCACTGTGGGCATTCCCGCTTGAAGTGCCCACGGTCGCCGCATTTGTAGCAGCGACCGCGACGATAGCCGCAGAAGCCCGGAGACTCGCTGCGCGTGTCGTCGATGTCCCGTGCACCTCCCTGACGCCGCTCCCGCGCCCTCCACTGAGCCGCCGTGAACATCAGCTCACCGTCAGCACGCTCACCGCCCGCCTGCCCGCATCGACGCAGCCGCTCGTCGAACGCCTTCAAGCGCCCCAGCGCGTCCTCGAACAGCAGCGTCGGCAAGTCGCAGAGCTGCTCTATTCAGGCGACGGCGGCGTACAGACGATCCGGGACCGAGTCCAGGAGCTTCTTCACCATCGCGGAGTCCTACAGCATCGAACCCAGCCCAGCGTAGCGCGCCGCCATGCCGCTGATCTTGTCGGCAAAGTCGTCGAGTATCTCGCTGCTCCCCATCTTCAGCAGCTCGAAGTCGCCCCACAACGTGGCCAGCCGCGCCGCCCTGACGCGATCGTCCCCGACGAACCGGGCCTTGAGGCAGCTCCAGATCCCCGCCGTCGTCTTCTTCGTTGCCACTTGCAGCAACAGGTCGGCGGCGAGCGCCCGCAGTAGATAAGCCCTCGCCGGCTTATCCTTCTTCGTGATCACCACCGCAACAGCGTCTACCGGCGGCACCATCGCCTCCCACAGCCCGACGGCGTCCAGATCGGCCTCCACCTTGATTGCCCAGGTGGTGTAGTTCTCCCCTGTGAGTACCGGCACCGGATGCGACATCGAACCACCCGATCCACCGGCGTGCGGGACGAGAGCCATGTCCGGCGACCTCCCTCTCTAACCTAGCTCTGATGCCAAATGTTGGAGCCGTGCCCATAACCCTAGCTAGCCCTAGCTCAGCTCTACCTCTCTCTCTCTCTCTCTCTCTCTCTCTCTCTCTCTCTCTCTCTCTCTACGATGAACCGAGGAAGAAGAAGACCGAGGTAGAAGAAGGACACGGGGACAGAGTGGATTTTCCCGGCGCAACAACACCCAACTCCACGAGCTCGTACTCGTCACCACCACTGGCTACAACACACGGGCGCGAGGGGTTTATCTACCCGTCCATCGGCACACCACACCGCGCCCCCGACGCACCCCCCTCGCGCACTCCCCCACGTCCCCGCGCTCCCGGCCCACACTCCCACCACGCACATACGCGATCCGCGCGACCAGGTCCAGCGCCTGACGTGGTCTATACCCGCGCCCGTTGCGCCAACAGACTCACGCTCACCCACACCTACGGTGTACTGGTCAACGGACATGCCCGTGCAGCCCACACGTACGCACACACACACACACGACTCGCCGGGTCCAACGTGCCCGGTATGCGCCCATACACGCGCCCGGCGCGTTCGACACCTTACCGCGGCTTATTGCCTAACAGTTTCGGCGGATCTGTACTACTACCAATATCCCCTCTACGAGTCTCCAAGAGCTCCCGATGCTGCCTTCCCTACTCAGAAATACTTTTTCTTGGATTAATCTACACCCTATGCGTTTCTGAAAAGTTATTGTATCTGTGTGCAATTTTCAGACTCTAGGATGACATTTTTTTTAAATGTTCAAGAGCTCCTGAAAATCATCGGATCTGAGATCCAACGGCCCAGGAGCCTGACTCACAGTAGCACCTAATGGCTAGTAGGACCTGATACTTTCCCCATGATAATATGATCCAACCCGGTTTGTATTTGTTTAACTGCTACTACTCTCCTGACAACATTGTTAGACACTACAAGAAGAAGAATACAAACACACGGCATCCCCCTTTTGTAACTGCTGGTCATAATTAGACCGAGGAAGCTTGGTCACCACATTGGCTTTCTATTCATTAATTTGTGACCAATTCCTGGACTCTGTGCCGTACCCAAGTTCCTTTCCATCAGTAGATTTTGCTACACATGTGTGCTCCTCTCCACTGTCCCCAGCTCACACTGGCCTCTACAGTAAGCACTGATTTACTAAGCGGGCGTGGGACAGCTCTCTAATATAATAAATGGCAGAGCAACTGCTTGTTCCGTCAGTTTATCTCCAAATTGAAAACAGCATACCATCTAGTACACATGAAAATCTTAACACAATGTTGCTTCAGTTCCTTGGTCTCTGCATCCGGGGAAAACAGATAAGTCGTATTTCTTAAATGGTATATTTGGGCAAGAGGATGGGTTGATGATTACTGTGAGGAATTGTCAGATGGCACCATGACGGCATGGCGTGTGATGGGTCCGCCAGCGCTTCCGTGCTAGTTGGGTCCAAGTAGTTATGATTCGTTGTACGATGGATGATCTGGATAGCAGTCTTCGATGATATTAGATGTTGCAGTTGAGGAACTGGAGATATTATTTGTGTTTCATTCAAGACTATTGGCATGTAGATTTCCTGAGCATTGGTTCTGTGTTCAACCTAGTACTGGCATGTTGGTTTCCTCGGCGTTGTAACATCTGAGAATCGGCTGTGCCAAATTTTGTTTCCAAATACATGTCACTGTGTCTAAGACAATATGTCATTCTAGCTAGCTTTTAGATTTGATTCCCAACAGCAAGTGTACAACCATTGTTCCTGTGAGATTTCACATTTCAGACGACTTTCCAGCTTTTTTTGCCACGTGGATCAAAACAAGATAAAGACGACAGGAAAATAAGATGGGGCTCCTTTAAGTTTGTTCAGATTTTGACCACAGTGCACTTCGCCAAATTTGTTTGTATGACCCCAAAACATATTTTTTTGTCAACTGTGAATTGTATTCCTTGCCAATGTTCCAACTTATGCACAAGGGAAACCTCAATCCAAAATTTGGCTATTTAATATTTTAGTCCAAGGCATAAACCAAACACCTTAGTTGCGTGCTGTCCACCTCACGGGTCCACCCACCACATTTTCTTTCTATACCACCGCCGTGATGCGGCGATGCAATATAAGGTGAAAGTTCTAGTTGACATAGTTCTATGCATATTTGGATCTCGATGCTATCAGAATGGTGAGAATGAAGGGTACACCTACATGGGATCTGAAAACAACCACTCTATACTGTTAAGTCCTCATTCTTTCTCTTTGTTACTGTACTGCAAGATCTTATTCCTGATTCAGTTTCTGCATGTCGCTTGGGAGCAATGTAGTACTTTTGCCAGATCATACCGCTGTCATCTTACGTTTGCTCCTCCACGAGTAGATCGGTGATGCTGCTGCATTCTCTCCTTGGAAATACGTCGCCCTCGCCTCTCTCGAACTCCTATATTATTGCTGGTGATGATGTGTTTTCATATGTCTCCCATTCATATTTCATAGCAACTTGAGTTGTTTATTGTCACAGTTCGGTCTGGCGCGGAAGACTCACACCTATTCATGTTTGTTTGCCTGCTAGTACGTACTATCATGTTAACATAGTTGTCCACAAGAGACTACAGAGATCAATGTTTCCTTTATATGTGCCGATCATGCTTTGACTCAGAAAGGTAGGTGAGCACATTAGATATTCACCCATTAACTTTTTGACCATGTCTTGGAACGCTGCTTCATACTCGAGCATTAACTTCCGTTTCCCTCAAGTGGTTTGGCTTCAAATGTGTGCTCTGTTTCACTGTCTCGCCTCACCCTCTATACTCAATGTTGATTATCCAAGCTGGTGGGACCATGGGAGACAGTACATTTGGACCTGGCGACATGGAATACCATGCTCGGAAACTAAACCACCTGCCAGTCCTCACAGGTGTCCTTTAGAATTAAAATGTTGTGTCATCCCTGTTTGTACGAAGATACTCACAAAGTTAGTATAAAGTTGGGTCATCTATTTTGGAACGGAGGGAGTAGTAGCCTACTACTATTTACATATTTGTAGCTTCTCTGTTTCTTTTTTTTTTGGTTTCTTTGACTTGCGATAAAACTTCAAATCTATTCATCATCAATCTTGATAGTTAAACGAATATTAGAAATAATAAAAACTACATCCAAATCTGTATACTAACTAGCGACAACTACAAGCACTGAAGCGAGTGGAATGCGCGCCGCCGTCATCGCCCCTCCCTCACAAGGGCCGAGCAAAACTTGTTGTAGTGGATAGTCGGGAAGTCGTCGTGCTAAGGCCCTCTGGGATCTGTGCACCAGAATATCAACCGCCGCCGTTGAATAGAAGCTTAGATCGAAAGGATCCAAGCTGTAGACACTCGAACAAAGACCGAATCCATGTGGATCCACCGAAGATAAACCTGTTTGAGGCTTTGGGACCAATTTGTCAAGTGTGTCAAAGAAAAACAAAGGGATCCCTGAAAAAATATCCAGTCAATTACATTCCATCCGGTAGTCCGCCGATGCACCATAGACATCTAGTCCATTGCAATGTGTGTCCATCTCCGGTCCGCCATCACCTCCCTGGCCTCACCAGTCTTCCCTTCATTCTTTTGTACGTAATGGAACAAGCAGCCGAGCAGGAGTGGGCTTTACATGCTTAGGAGGTGGGGTCATGTTTATGATGTGGGATGGCTTCAACAAGAGATAAGATCCACCTTTATAAGGCATGCTTGCGGTTGACGCCTGCTATGCTTGAGGAGCATGTTAGCTAAATTCTAAGGAGGGTCACACATGCTAAGTGCTTCTTTGCATGGCAGATTTATGTCAAGGCGACGTTGGAGATGCAGCAAGGCCTGATTCTATGCCATGTAGGTTCCCCAATCCCGGACATAGTGTCGGTTGAGGTAATTTGGGAGAACTGATGGGAAATTCTCAGTTGTGTGCTAAATGAGGATGTTGAAGGACAGAGATGTTGGAATTTCCTTGTAGAACCGAAACCTCACGCTGATGAGCAACCGGGGTCATGATATTTTTTATGAATTCGAGGGTCCAAAGTTTCCATTGCTTTCGAAATTTTATGTGCAAAAATTAGGTCGTCGGGTGGTGAAGAAGTGTATACTCCTTTGAACTATGCCTGAACCTATAATTAGTAGATTTATGTATTCAGAACTTAGTGATGGTGATGCTAAGTTTTTAATTATTATGTTTTATTTTTGATCAATCGTCTTGGTAGTGTGTAAACTTCCATAATTTGTTGTTCTCTTTTTTCATATTTCTGGGAGAGGAAACTTGCTTAACCCAATTCAACCCCTTTGGGCCCAAATAATCAGGCATGTGACATGCAATCAAGCGTGTTTCGGTGAGCTTTTCAATCGAGCATGTCTCTTTCTCTCTATCGCCGCCCTCTATCTCTATCGCTGCTCTCCACGCAAAGCTTCTGGAAGTCGTATGTTCAAAGCTTCTACCAAAAACTGAAATCTTGAGTGATACCACCTCCTTCAAGATTCCAAATGATGAGTTGTCTCTCTTTGCGTTAAGAGAGTAGCCTACAACTATTTCTTTCTCAACTATGTTTCGTTTTTTATCCTTGCTAGTTTGGAAACATTATCCTACTAATATAAATGGCAAAACACGTGCTTTTTCCATCAATAGTATCCAAAACTGAAACCAACTCACCATCTACTATAAATCAAAACCTCTACATCATATGGTGGTTTGATTCATTGGTATCTACATTTGAAGAAAACAGAGAAGTGTTATTTCTTAGATGATATATATAGGGAGGTGAGAGGACTTGTTAATGATTTTTGTCAGCCATGACCATGAAGGTTCTCAAGTCTGTATATTGTCAGCGCCATCATGGTGTCAACTTATTACTAGTTGCTGGAAAGTGGAATTTTATCCAGATACTAGGGTGTTGGATCGGAAAGCAGTATTTTAGTTATGCCATTTTGAATGTTGCGGTTGCTGTTGTGGAACTGCAGGTTCTGTGTCTTATTTGTTAAGACCTCTGATAAACAACCAACCGCATGTTCGCTTCTGGCCCGGCCACGGCCACATGGAACCATTCTCCCTCTTGCTTTCCTTTTGTACCGTAGACGGACCCTACCTAGGTGTTTGCGGGGTCAACGTGGCTTGTAGTTCCGGGGGCTGAGGAGGAAGTGAGGTAGAAAGCGATCTGTCGCCTTTTCAGTATATGCTTGAAATGAGTGTAGTTTGATTCAGCCCTTTTGCCTTGTATGTCCGTTCGTTTTGTCTCCATCATGTTGCATTGCCTCGATGCCTCATACACCTCTGCGTGAGATCAACGCCACTCCCACCCGCGGTTGCCCAGTAGTGTCAAAACGGTTCAGACGTGCAGTGACCCTGCACAGCCTGCAGCAAGGTAACCCCCAAGTATCCATTCTCCACCTTTGCTTGTGTACCATGACCAGAGTTTTGGATTTCGTCCGAGAAAACCGAAATTCCAGCGATTTTCGGCCATCTCGTTAGGGCCCGGTAATAGGGTGTACCAGCCCAAAAAATTCGGCCACTTTTAAACTCACAGCCCAGCCCATGGTCTACTACAGCCCACACAAACCCCCCTGTGGTATAAAAGCACGAATTCATCTCCTTCTAACCCTAAAATTCACTTTTCCCGTCTCCATCTGACTGAGCGGCGGCTGTGGGCAACGAAACCCTAGCGAGTGAGGCGGGGGCGCGGTGCAGCGCCGCCTCCTCCCATCCAGCTCGTCTCCCTCCCTCCCAATCTCCTCCCTTGTCTCCCTCCCTCCCAATCTCCTCCCTCCCAGTCTCTTTCCCGTCCATGGACGGTGGTGGCAGCGCCATGGAGCACGGCCGCACAACTTCGATGTCGGGGCAAGTGGGCTCGGGCGTTGAACGGCTCCATGGGAGCAGCAGCATGCGGCGCATCCAGTCGGGCTTGGGTAGTGCCCCGGCGCCAGACGCACGCGCTGGTTTCCGGCAAGCTGGACATGGTACTGACGTACTATAACTATGTTCCTCTAATCTTGTACATGCACGTATGCTGGCTCATCTTGCAAGATCTGTAGCTAGCTTTTCATTTGTGAAGATCTGTAGCTAGGTTCAGCATGCACACTTGCTTCATACAGGAGCACAATTGTGCATGATAGCTCACCTTACCATGATCTGTAGTTAGCTGTACGTGCATGCTTATTTAGCAAGTGTTGATGATAGCACACGTAGGCACCTAGGAAGGATCTTTTACTAGCTTGTTCAGTAGCATTGTTTCTAATATCTTGTACTATCTCCCTTGATTTATTCATGCTGTCGTCAACCCTGCAACATTACTTGATGAAGAAAAAAATCCCAATAAAATTTCGACAGCACTAACTGGTCCATAAATCCACAGTTTTTTTGTATTGTATCAAGGTTCTCTTTCTGTGATTCACTCTTTGTTCAAGTGCTGACATACATGAGGACGCAAACAATGTGTACAAACATTTATCTCTGCAAAACACAGCAAGCCCTTTTACCATCAGTGGTAAATTTACAAATGCTGATCCGGATTCTGAACATGCTAGATAATGCCATCTTCCACACATGATAATATGTTCTCAACTTTGGTTGCATGCCATTGTTAAAATAGATTGCCATTTTTTTGCAAATAAAGTTGATCTTTATCGCATGCTTGCTTCTCATGCTTGAATTTATAGGTGAGGGAAGTGCACCCTATGTTAGTAGGGTGAGCATCGATGAAGCCAAAAGGAGGGAAAATGTCAACCTCGACAATGAAGATAACATTCTGATGGGGAATGGTTCAGCTCCAAGAGAGACAGCTTGGAAAGGTCAATACCATGATCTGCATTTTCTTAATTTGCTTAACTTTTAGTATGGATATTGTGATACTTTTAGAGAGGAAACATTTAAATAAAAATGTATTAATTATGTTTAAAGTTAAAATGGTTCTAATTCTGTTTGTTAGCTTTTACCTGATTTTGTTATGCATTAAAAGTAAAAAATGTGGCAATTCCCTTTTTTCCGCCTTATTATCTTTTTACTTGATGTTATTATGCATTTAAAGTTGGAATGTTGTTTATTCTGTTGTAATAATCATGCTAATCCTTGTATGATGCATTTAGAGTTGAAATGTTGTTTATTCTGTTGTAAACATTATGCTAATTCTTGTTACTGTCCTGGTTCATTCTTTTTTATTCCTTACTCAGTTTTTATTTTGTATTATGATGCATTTAGAGTTGAAATGTTGTTTAGTGTGTTGTAGCTATATATCATGATGCATTGCTAACATGGTGCTTGAAATTTTGATATGTAGGGCTTGTAAGCAATGACATCTATTATATTTGGAACCATGGCCCGAAGTTTGGTGGGGGATTTGATTGTCGGTACTGCCCCCTAATCACTAGAGGAGGAGGTGCAACCCGCTTTAGGGAGCACCTTGGAGGTATACCAGGTGATGTGAGGGAGTGCCCTAATGTTCCAAGAAATATTCGTGCTGCAATGAGGGAATCCCGGGATGACTCAATGCGGAAGAAGAGGGAAAAGAAAAATCGTAGATTTCGTTTGGAAAGGGATATCATGGAAGGGTTGTACCACGGAGAAGGGGTGATAAATATTGAAGATGATGAGGAAGAGATCCAGGCCGCACTTCGGGAGACACTAAGAGACAAGAATGTCTCTTGCGCAGTTGAGAGGAGGCGTGGGAGTGGCAGTGGTGTTCGTGTGTGTCTTGGGAAACAGAGTATCACAGCATACTTTGACAAGGAATTGTCGAGCAACAAAGTATCAATGCAGCCAAAGATCAGCACTGCTTTGAATGTTGAGTCAAAAGATGTACTTGGCCAAGCTTGGGCAAAGTTTTTTCATGCTAATGACATTGCTGGTCTGAAAGCAAATTGTCCCTATTTTCGTGCGGCTGTCAAGATAACTCAAAACCTTGGCCCAGCTCCCGTTCCAACTGCCAAGGAGATTGATGGGATATATTTGGACAAGAATTATGAAGAAGCTGAGTAGTGGCTCAAGATGTTCAAGCAAGACTGGAGGAACTATGGTGTAACTGTGATGTGTGACTCATGGACAGGGCCTACTGGTATGAGTCTCATCAATTTCATGGTGTATTGCAATGCACGGATGTTCTTTCATAAATCCATTGATGCTTCTGGTCAAACTCAGACTGCAGGTTAGTGTTCCAATGATTGAAACTATGTTTACGCATGCTCATTCATTGTTAATTCTGACTAGCCATGGCTTGTTAGTTTTCTACATGATGTTATGATGCATTTATTGTGCATTTAGAGTTGAAAATCTGTTATGTTTGTTTATTCATGGTTGAAACTCTGTTATTTCTGTTTATTCATTGTTAAATCTGTATATTATGCTTTATCCTATTTTACTTGATATCACGGTGCATTTAGAGTTGGAAATCTCCTATGTTTGTTTATTCATGGTTAAATGTGGCTATTATGCCTTTTCTATTTTTTACATGATATTATGATGCATTTAGAGTAAAAAAATGTTATTTCTGTTTATTCATGCTTATTTCTGTTATTACTCGCTTCATTTTTGTTTCAAACAAAAATTTACTTGCAATTAATTGGCAGAGTTTATCTATAGAGAGATCAGAAAGGTCGTTGTGGAAGAGATAGGTTCTGAGAATGTTGTTCAAATCATAACCGATAATGGGTCAAATTACAAGAAAGCATGTAAAACTCTAGTAGAACAACCAGAGTTTGCCATATTGTTTGGCAGCCATGTGCTGCCCACACTGTTAACCTCATGCTTAAGGATGTTGCTAAGTTTCGTGAGATTGACGTGATAGTTAAAAGTGCTAAGCAGATCTGTAGATTTTTCTACAATCACAATAACCTACATGATAGCATGAAAAAGAACATTGGTGGTGAACTCATAAAACCGAATGCGACCCGGTTTGGAATGGTGTTCATGTTCTTGGAGAGTTTCCATTGTAAGAAAGATGAGTTTTGGAAATGGATGGTGTCCGATGATTGGAAGGGAAGTACTTGGAACGGTGCTGCTGATTATGTGTTTGCTGAAGAGCTGCTATCTAGTAATATGTGGTGGGCAGCTTTAGAGTGGGTTCTTGCTGTGCTAGAGCCACTCTATAAAGCCCTTAGATATGCTGATACACAAAAGAGATGCACCCTATCTGGATTCAAGAAGAATATGATGACAGCCATACAAAAGTTGGAAAGTCATCTTGGTGGTGGATCACAAATGTTTCATAGAGTCATGAGCAAGGTGTCCAAGAGGATCGATGCTATGCAAGAAGGCACACTATTGGTTGCAGGTAGTTACAAAACTAACTAAATTTGTATTATGACGCTCTCTTTTCATGGTTTTAACTTCTTTTGTTCTTCCTTCTCCTATGCAGCTACTGTCCTTGATCCTTACACACATTATCAGATCAACATGAGCAAGATTATGGACTATGCTCTTGCACTAACAGATGCCATTGAGAAGATCGCACACCCTGAGACCGCTATTTTGGCCATTGATGAAGTCAGCACTTACAGGGAATGTCGTGGGAGGTTTGGCTCAAGGCTGGCACGTTCCTCTGCAGAGAAAATGTCACCAAGTAAGTTCCAATACCCCACTTGTAATATTCTCTATTACCCCAGTTTTGCAACTCAGTTTATCTCACTATGTGAATTTTGTTTTAACTTGGCAGCTGAGTGGTGGTTCCAATTTGGAGGGGAAGTTCCTAATCTGCAGAAGTGTGCCTTGAGGATTGTATCACAATGCGTTTCGTCAAGTGGCTGTGAGAGAAATTGGAGCGCTTTTGCTTTGGTCCACACCAAGCAAAGAAACCGTCTTCTATATGGCAAGCTGCACAAGCTTGTATCTGTGCGCTACAACTTGAAGGTATGAAATATGTTTTGCCCATATGCCATTATTCACCCATATGCCATGATTCACCTGCATACTGTTGTTTACTAAGCATTGTTTGAAATAAAGGATGTTGTTTACTAAGTAAATGCTACTATTTATTAAAGACTGTTACTAGGTTGTTATTTAAAGTAAATGTTGATGTTTACTTAGCAATATTTAGAGTAAAGGCTGCTGTCTAATAAGCATTGTTTTATACATAGCGACTTTATCCATTTTATTCTTTGTACTTCGTTGTCATTGACTGATTTTGTTTTCACATTTTGAAGATACATGCTGAAGAAGAAGAAGACCCGGTGAGAGAGAATGATAAGCAGAAGGAAGTTGATGCATGTGCAATGATGATGGATACAACCATGTTTGATGCAACAAATCCTATGATGGAATGGTTGAATGAGGATGAGGAGCATGCAATCTTGGATGGAGTTGATGCTGCTAGTGTCGTATTTGAGAAAATACGTTTGCTTAACTCAAGTAGGAAAGTTTCTCGTCTTGCAAGGAAGGACAATGGCAGGAAAAGAAAGAGGGTAGAGGAAGAAGAGGATGACTACCATGATAGTGAGGATGATGATGAAGAAAATGAGGAGCTGGACCTGGAAATTGATGATGATGATGATAGCCATGATGATGGTGCAAATCAATCTGATGGAGGAGATTCACCAATGCAAGTTGAAAAGGATTTAACAGGCCAAGTTGGAAACAATGTTGAGGTAACAAGTGATGGTAGTTTGGTGAACCGTAGATCTGAACGGGTTAGGCAAGCAAAGAAGGTCAAGGAGGTCACCAGCCTTTACAATTGACAAGTAAGTTCCTTGTGATGACATCAAAAATTTCCCATTTATGCACTTTCTTATATTCTGTCATAAACATGTGGTGTTTGCTTTAGTCCATATGATTTTATATGTTGTTTCAATTGGGGTTGCCATCTATTAACTGTTGTTTCTGCCATCTACTTGATGTTTATATAATTCACAATGTGTTAGTCCATATGATTCTATATGGTGTTTCAATTGGGGCTGCCATCTATGAGTTATTGCTGTCATCTACTTGCAATGTTTATATAATTCACAATGCTTTAGTCCATCTGAATTTATATGTTGTTTTAATTTGGGCTGTCATCTATGAGTTGTTTCTTCCGTCTACTTGTAATATTTATATAATTCACATTGTTTCTGCCCATATGATTTTATATGTTGTTCTAATTGCGGTTGCCATCATTGAGTTGTTGTTTCTGCCATCTACTTGTAATGTTTATATAATTCACAATGCTTTAATTGCAAGGTTAAGCGGCATGGGAGCAAAAGAGCTTTTGGTTTGATGAACAGGAAGTCCGAAGCGAAGGTCTCTGTTCGATTCAATACTTTTGGTGCAAGACTGAAGAGTTGAAGAACAGGAAGTCTGAATTGAACTTTCTGTTTGTATTTTGGGGTCGGCATAATTGAACTTCGAATGCCGTGTTAAATTCATTGTGGACTGTAATTCTGAACCGTTATGGGTGTTCGTTTCGACTCTTGGTAGAACTATTAAGTCGCATGTTACTCTTAGTATCTGAACTAGCAAGTCACATGTTAATCTGGACTATCATGTTGCTTTTCTAATGGTTGCTGTTCTCCGAATTGATCCACTATGCTATTGTCTGAATGGTTGCAACTGGAGTGTTGATGTTCATCTGATACGTAGTGATTTGATGAATAGATTCAGCTGTTTGATTTTTACATGCATATTTTGCTAAAAGTTCTGAATACTCATCTGTTGTTCTGTTGTATTTCAAAATTTTAGGCAAATTTCGCCCATTTTTCGTTCATTTTTCGTTCAATTTTCGTCCCAAAATTCAAATTTTGTTTTATGATTTTCGTCCGAGATTTTCCGAAAAAATCCGAAAAATCCGAATTTCGCCCATTTCATCCAGGACCGGTAAAAATCAAAAAACGAAATCCAAAATTCTGACCATGACAGCTGGTCCTTCTTGAAAATGTGCACGAACCTAAGTCTTCGTGAGGTCAGCATGGGTTGCATTTCATGGGGTTGAGCAGGAACTGAGGAAGATCGATCCAGTGTTTATAAACTGAAATTGCTCCTGTCACCTTTTCATTTCCTGTTCCAATTGTCGTGGAATCGTTGAGGCTGATCTGTACTGCGACCTTATCTTCTCCGCGAGTCTCTGAGACTTTCAGCTGCCGCCTTCCCTCCTCAGAAATACTTTCACTTGGCCTGATTCTACGTCCTTTGTGATTGTTCGAGACCATGTGTTTCCATATGCCTCCCAATCGTATTTCACAAAAGATTGCATCGATCTAACTCATGATTTATTGCCACTACATTTTTCTTGCTTGGTAGTCTTGACTCCTTCCGTGTTTGTTTGGCCGCTACACTATCCTGATAACACTCCTAGAGGCTACAAGAAGTAGAATACAGATCGCAGGACCTCCTCCTTTTGTAAGTGCTGGTCATGCTGAGACGGAGGATGATTGGTGAGCACATCAGTTACCCTTCCATTAATTTTGTGAGTCCTGAAATCTGCCTCGCACGGTGGTAGTACCTAAGCCTTAACTGCCTTTCCCCAAGGTGATATCGAATTATCGCTACACGTGTGTGCTCTGCTCATTTTCTCCAGCTAACCATTGCCTCTACAGTCTACACTGAACACTGATTTCATAGGCTTGTGGGAGAGCTGACGTGTTCAGAGCCTCTACTTAAATAGCCCTGTACCTCTACGTTGTAACACCAGATCAAGCAATAAACATAGGACTGACACGGCCATTCTAATTGCAATAACTCGTCATCTCTCCTGCGCTAGTCTCGACTCTCGCGTGCCTTGCTTCGGCGTTTAAAACAATCAAGCCAGTGACTCGTGCTAAGCTAGCTAGATATCAAAAGCCTCCACCAGGCTGTCTGCTTGCTAGCTTAGCTAGTAAGTGCGTATTCCGCCTCTGTCAACCGGCGGCCCAGAACCCTACGCGCGTATTGCCTGAAGGTACTCAGCAGCGTCATGGGGTAGCACCCTATTTAGCATACCATCACACATCCATAAGATTTGCAAAATTGCAACTTAGCATGGAATAAAAAAGTAAAAATTTCAACATCATGGTGTTTCATTGCAATGGTTTATGTATCTGAGAAAACAGAGAAGTTTGTACGGCACCAAGGTGTGTGGTGCGTCTGGCAGCAGTCCCATTCTACTTGGTCAAACTTGTGGTCAGCATTCTTTGAAAGATGGAGGGCTTGGATATGAATCTTTCGTCGTGTCAGCTTGAACTGGAACTTTTGTTCATGTTTACATTTCAAACTATTGGCATGTACTGTTCCTAGGCATTTTGACGTATGACTGTGTGGTCTAGTGAAAATTTTGATCAACTTATCCACAAACTTTGGATTTTATTCCCAACCACACGCCATTATACTTTTTTGAGGCAACTTCTTAGCACCCTTCTCCATTCGAAGTCAGTCCTTTCATCTTTTTTTGGAGACTTTACAACAGAAGAGGCTCCTACTGCTTTCTCATTTCGTCTTTAGTGTCACAATTGACGAACAGTAGGTTTGAATTGTATTTTCAATTTAAACGTATTACTCTCTCTCTCTCTCTCTGTGTGTGTGTGTGTGTGTGTGTCGTAGTCAAAATAAGAAGACGACTTCTTATTTTGACTACGACACACACACACACAGAGTTTGCACTAGGGAAGAAAATCCAAAATCTACGTTGACTATTTCAGACTCATGGAGAGGCAATGCAACATGCATTTGGAAACAAGCAAATTTGGAAGGTTATAGAACAGCTGATTCAGATTTTTCACTAGAGCACATAGTCAGATATTAAATTGCCTAGGAAACCTACATGCCAATGGTTAGAAATAAAACACGAACACAACTTCCAGTTTCACAACTCGGACTACAAAGGTAACATTACCGTTTTCAAGTGGAGAAGGGTACTGAAAAGTTGCCTGCGATGACAGTACATGCCTTTTCAAAGTCATGTAGAGACAATTCAGCATGCATTTGAAAAAATAAATCAGGATGTTTCTCAAATTAGCTTGTTTCCAAATGCATGTTGCATTGCCTCTCCATGACTCAGAGAAAGTCAACCTAGATTTTGGATTTTCTTCCTGCAAACTAGTGTACTTTCTTGAGGCAACTTATTCAGTATCCATTTCCATTTAAAACATATTTTTTACAAAATACTTGTTAATTATATCGATTTTTTATTTTATAAATATACGTCACACTAGGTAGTACCAAAATGATAGAAATGTCCAGGCTCCTGCAGTACGCCTGGGACTTACTCTTTTGTGTTATTTTTTAAAAACCCAAAGAAACGAGGAATGGACTAGGGATATTGAGCAGATGCAAATGGGGACATAGACGAGAAAGACAGGATGGTGAATACCGGCATGGAATAAGATTTGTTCTAGTGACCTCAATAATGCACTATTTTCTCCAAGTCTGGTTTTAAATCAGTAACATTGAGCTGTGTGTACACATTATTGTCATATTGCGGCATAACAAACCATCAAAATTGCCACTCCTGTCACTCCTTCTCTAGAGCCTCGACTCCTTTCGAGCTAAATTAGTACCGCTAAATATCCGATGGTGCGGCGATTCTGATATTGCCGCAACCTTCCCACCTCAATGAAAAGGGTTGTTGCAGTTTATGCAATTCCATATGCCTTCCATTCATGAACATATTGCAGTGCTCCAACCCATCTTAATTGTCATTGCTCTCTCGCTCGGGAGCCTCTACACACTTCATTTTCGTTTGGATGCTTGTGCTATCTTCATAACAGAGCTAGAGGCTAAAAGAAGTGCAATACAGCCACAGACATCGGGCATGCTCTTTTATAAGGGCTGATCATCCTTAGGATGAGGGAGGTTGGGTGAGCACATTAGTTATCCATCCATTAATTTTGTGACCAACGTCCTGCAGTCTGCATCATACGTGAGCCTTAATTTTGCTTTCTCCCAAGAGATCTGGCTTACACAAGTATGATGGTCTGCTCCATTGTCCTCGACTCACCCTGGCCTCTACAAATAACACTGATGTGCCAAGCTTGTGGGAGACGGTGTGTTCAAATTTCAGAGCCTACATTGAAAACCAGAACCATGCTCAAGGTTATAGTCTTCTATTTTTTCGATAAAGGGCTTTTCATTGAATTGAACTATCGAGTTGATACAACCGCATCAAAGATAACCCGGCCTCTGCATATCTAGATGCACACAGCCAAAATACCAGATCCCAAAAAACAAAACAAAAAGGCGGAACGCCAGCAGTAGCGAAAAAAGATAAAAGAGGCCTAAGGTGATGCTGGGCCTATCCGAAGGTCACACCGCCATCCATGGGGGTAGAAAATGTCCCTGGCCGAGCACTCCAACCGGGTAGAAGCCATCATAAATAAGTCTCTGTCCTCCGGCCTCTCCAGGATAGACCACATACGGAGCCATCGCGAGCATATATGAATTACCTGCATAGGAGATGAAACACTTTTATGATTAAAAACAATATCATTCCTGGTTAGCCACAACGCCCAACATAAGGCAGCCGCCCCCGCAAGAATGTGCATAGAAAATTGTTTATCTATTCCCCTCAGCCAATTCCCGAACATATTCCGTACGCTGCGTGGAGGGTATAGATTCGAAGCAATTTGGACTATTGCCCATACCGATCTAGCGAATTTGCAATCAAAAAATAGGTGTTTAATGGATTCATTATGATTGCAAAAAACACATTTTTTTGCTGCCTTGCCAGTTTCGTCGAGCTAAATTATCCCTAGTTAAGATAACTCCTTTGTTGAGAAACCAAAGGAAATCTTCACTCTTAGAGGAATCTTAAGCTTCCACAATTTTCTATTATCAGCTGGGACCTCGTTATGAACCAGTGCATCATACATGGATTTAACCGAAAATCTTCCGTTCAGATGCATGTTCCATTTAAAGATGTCCGATTCAGCCGACAATTGGACAGCTTCCAAACGAGTCAGCAGATCGTTCCATGCATTCAAACGAGGTCCAGAAATTGTTCTGCAAAAAGAAATATCCGGGTTTACTTGTCCCAATACCTGCTTGATCGTGACAAACTTATGTCTAACTATTCGATATAAGCTTGGGTATTGCACATTTAGAGGAGTAGTCCCTAGCCAGGTGTCTTCCCAGAATCGAATCTGGGAGCCATCCCTGACAGAGAAGGTGCCAAATTGGAAGAAGAATTCCTTAGCTTTCATAACCCCACTCCAAAAATGAGAGTCACCTGGTTTCCAGTAAACCTGGGAGATTGCTTTGGACCCAACGTATTTATTACAAATGATCTCCTGCCAAACACCATCCTCAGTGAGTAATCTGTATACCCATTTGCTGAGCAATGAAATGTTTTTGATCTCAAGATCCTGGATTCCGAGTCCCCCTTGACTTTTGGGCCGACATATAATATTCCACCTAGCCAAGCGATATTTCTTTTTTTCATTTTCACTCTGCCAAAAAAATCTTGATCTAAAATAATCAAGGCGTTGGAGAACACCTTTTGGCAGATGAAAAAAAGATAGCATATAAAGAACCATGTTGGTAAGTACCGAGTTGATAAGAACTAGTCGGCCCCCATAGGACAGGAGTTTGGCCTTCCAGCTCGCCAACCGTTTCTCCAGTCTTTCTTCAACATGTTTCCATTCAGCGATTGTCAAACGCCGATAATGAATAGGAATACCTAGATATATAATCGGAAATTGGCCTAAATGGCATCCAAATATCTCCGCATAATCTTGTGAATTTTCTGCGGCTTCGCCAAAACAGAATAGTTCACTCTTATGAAAGTTTATCTTCAGGCCCGAGAGCTCCTCAAAAGCACATAATACCAATTTGAGGTTTCTGGCCTTTTCAAGGTCGTGATCCAAAAACAGAATTGTGTCGTCCGCGTACTGCAAAATTGAGAGGCCTCCTTCTACTAGATGAGGAATGACCCCGGTGATTTGTCCAGCTAGTTTGGCCCTCTCGATGAGAGTAACTAGCATATCAGCCACGATGTTGAAAAGGATAGGAGATGCGGGGTCGCCTTGACGAAGCCCCTTCCTAGTCTGGAAATAATTGCCTACGTCATCGTTGACCTTGATAGCCACACTACCTCCAGACACAAAACTCTCAACCCATCGGCACCAACTGTCAGAAAACCCTTTCATGCGAAGAGTTTGGAGCAAAAAAGGCCACTTCACCTTATCATAAGCTTTCTCGAAGTCAATCTTAAAGATGACACCGTTCAACTTTTTACGGTGAAGCTCATGAACTGTTTCATGGAGAATAGCAACACCTGAGAAATTCCACCTGAGAATTAAGTCTGATAATTTCATTTGGAGTCTGGTTGCCGTATATGGAGCCGCTCAAGATGAATTTAAAGCGGCCTTCCTAAAAGAACTTGTCAACACCTGCAGAGAAAATCCTCACCCTATGTTACTTGGGGGGGGGACTTCAATATTCTGCGGTATAGGCAGGATAAAAACAATGACAGGTTCGACACTCGATGGCCCTTTCTTTTTAATGCGGTCATTGACAGTCTTGATCTGCGGGAACTCTCCCTCTCGGGGCGTCAATTTACCTGGGCCAACAATAGATCTACCCCGACTTTCGAAAAACTCGATCGGGTCCTAGTCACTACAGACTGGGAATTTAAATATCCATTAGCATCAGTAAGAGCTTTGGAGAGAATTGAGGCCTTATCGGACCATGCTCCTTTGCTCGCTGATTTTGGCCAACCTGCTACCACATCGAGCCGCCATCAGTTTAAATTTGAACTTGGGTGGCTCACTAGAGAGGGCTTCCCGGATTTGGTTAAAAAGGTGTGGTTACGCCCAACACGGGGCGATACACCGATTCGGCGTTGGAACAATCGCATTAGGGCGTTGCGCCAATTCCTCCGTGGCTGGGCTAAACATACCGCCGGGATTTATAAGAAAGAAAAGCTGCGACTATCCGTCTTGATAGACTCCTTAGATAAAACCGCGGAGGTGAGGCTTTTATCTGCGGACGAGATTGAACAAAAAAGTCATCTCAATGAGCAACTAGCCCGCCTCTTACGCGAAGAGGAGATCAAATGGTACCAACGGTGCAAGACTGACTCGTTCGTACTTGGGGATGACAACACGAAGTACTTCCAAATGTTAGCCAATGGTAGACATAGAAGGAAACGAATTTTCACCCTGGATCAGGATGAGGGCCGCATTGAGGGGGACGGTCCGCTCAAGGACTTTATTACAAAATACTATAAAGACTTGTTTGGTCCGTCCTCGGAGACTACGTTGGAGTTGGATGAGTCTCTTTGTCATGACATTCAGCAAGTTTCGGCTGCGGAAAATGAATTCCTAACCTCTGCATTCACTAAGGAGGAAATTCGGACTGCGGTTTTCCAAATGGATCATAACAAATCTCCGGGACCGGATGGTTTTCCGGCGGAGTTTTATCAATTATTTTGGGATATGTTAAAGTCTGATCTAGTTCAATTGTTTAATGAACTGCATGCTCATAGACTAGACATCTCCAGAATAAATTTTGGTGAAATTATTCTTTTACCAAAGACAAAGGATGCCAATCGGATTCAACAGTATAGACCGATTTGCTTATTAAACGTGAGCTTTAAGATTTTCACCGAGGTCGCGACCAACCGTCTGAATGGGGTCGCAGACCATGTAGTGAAACCTTCTCAGACGGCTTTCATGCAAGGACGGAACATCTTAGACGGTTATAGCCTTCTATAACATGTAAACTGTGTGGAAGGAACGACATGCTCAAATCTTCAGGCAAAATATCTACTGACCCTCATAGTCATACTTGGCCTTAAAGGTTGCTGGCGCAAACCCGGAACCACACGCTCAAGAAAACTCAACTTGAGCACGAACTCAGAGCAATGGCGACAAACGCCACGGCCGCGAACCAGCCTGTATCTTGGCAACCTTTATCCACTGGGTTTGGCACGACTGTATTGTGTAGCCTTTAGACACGAGGTGACCCCCCCCCCCCCCCCCCCCCCACACACACACACACACGCACGCACTCCATCAGGACTCGGCCTCTTCTCTTCTCGTCGTGAGCCACTCGCTCCTCCGCGAGACCAGGGCGACGTCCGAACTACATGGTCAACATGCAACTGTCGTAGCTCCCGCTGCTATCCCGTGTACGCTGCACACACACGATTCGAACAAAACGCACACGCCCATGCATGCAGCTAGCCTGCAGCACTCCCACACATACACACGCGACGAACACAACTGACTGGAAACAAACTCCAAGTCACCATTACTCCTAACAAAGGTTCGAAATGACATGCCATATCTGTTTGCATTGACAGAACAGCCTAATGCTTTCACTCTCAACTGCCTCCCCTGCTGCGCTAGCTCTCCATCCACCAGCCGTTTTTGAATAGCAAGGCCGATAATACTACATCTACGAAGAGCCTAACGAAAACTTACTTAAACTTCCTATCTAAACCTCTGCCCCCCCCCCCCCCCCCCCCCATCAGGGCGGTGGGCCCCCTTCCTCCACCAATTCCTCCAACCCCAGCCCTCCACGTATCCGTTTACGTAAAAGTTGTAAGTAACCTTACGTGAGTCTAGCAAAGCCTGAGCAAGGCCGCCCCCTTCCGCCCGATGGCCAACACAACGAATGCTGCAGCCTGCAGTGAGGAGAACCTCTCCATTCATAACCTTTTTGCTTGGGTTTTAAGCCCTTCTGTTTTGACTCTGAATTTCCATGGACCCCTTGTTGTGTGTGAGATGAAAGCCGGTTGCACTTTAGGTTAGGTTCTGAGGAGGTAGAGATGCAAAAACAGATCGATTCTGTACACAACTTCATCTGTTTTTCCTTTCTGTTTATATCCAGATTTGTCTTGGCGCTAGTTATGATCCCTTATGCACTGCCTATTCCTTTGGTCCATCTTTTTTTTTAGAACGAAGATGCTGGATGCGTCCGGCTTTAAATTAATAAAGCCCACAACTTAGGCAGCGTAGCACACAAAGTTTAACACCGAAACGAGTACGGAGGCTCAAGGCCAAGGTCGACGCGAAGACACGGGAGTTTTAGTGCAGGCCAAAAGCGCACGCAGCGGCGAAGTTACAGGCCCGAAGCCAGAGCATAGAACACTCAGGCTAGCTCGCGCGCAAGACAAAAGGGCCACTTCACACCGTTGAAGTGGCTGGAGGCTCCCTAGCCAAAACGTAGACATGGCGCACGCGATCTTGGGCTTGCTTCAGTTTGTCAGCATCCTTGCGCCTCACCAACGGACTCCACTGCAGGAAGAGGTTGCATTTAAAGATGATGATAGCAGGGTGCGTTGGAAAGATACCCTCGATCGCAAGTTTTTCCTGGTTAGCCAAAAAGCCCAGGTTAAGGCTCCGAGACAGCTCCAAAGACTCGTTTGCTGCCTCCATTAACAGAATCTACGATGGCCGCGAGATCGGAGGCCGAGTGCAGATTCCACGAGGTGTTGGCGGCAGCCCGGACCGCACTCCAAGCAAAACGCACAAGCGGGCAGCGGAAGAAAAGGTGATTCGCATCTTCCGCGACATTGCAGATCACACAAAGCCCGGTCGACGGGCCGTTGCGTTTGGCAACGTTGGCCGAGGTGGGCAATCTGTTGCGAAACAGTTGCCAAAAGAACACCTTTATTTTAAGCGGAATGCGTGCGTTCCATAAGCCTTTTGGCATCGGCGGGGACTGGCCATGGCACAACTTTCGATATAGGGACTTTACCGTAAACTTGCCAGACGGGGTCAGGGACCAAATCACTGTGTCATCAGACAAGGAGAGCGACACCGGCGCGATGAGATCAAGGAGGATCAGAAGGTGAGCCTGTTCGGTTCCCGTTAGCTCACGCCGGAAATAGATCGCCGGGGGGTAGAGGCAAGCGTCGTAGCAACGGTTTGGTCCGGGTTGACCGCCAGCACGTAAAGATCCTGGAATTCTGACCAGAGAGGTTGAGACCCCACCCACTGGTCCAACCAGAATCGAGCCGAGCGGCCGTTGCCGATGGAGAACTTGGCTCCCAGGGCAGAAGCAGGCCGGACCGCCTGGAGGTCATTCCAGAATGGGGAACCCCTCGCCACTCCTTCGAAAAAGTTCCCAGACAGGAAATACTTAGCTCGCAGCAGATCCACCCACAGACCTGTCGCCCCCTGCGAAAGCTTCCAAACCCACTTAGACATCAGAGCGATGTTAAGGATTCTGGTGTTCGTGATCTCTAGCCCTCCCTGAGCTTTGGGACGGCACACCGCATCCCACCGGACCATGTGGTACTTACGCTTGGGTCCCGATCCTTCCCAAAAGAAACGAGACCTAGGTGTGTCCATCTTGGCATGAACCCCTTCTGCCAGGAGGAACAATCCCATCGCAAATTGAGGCAGCGAGGAGAGGCTCGCATTTGTGAGCACCAACCTAGCTGCGGAGGAGAGAAACTTCCCCCTCCCGCCCACCCACCTTGGTCCATAGCGGCGCCCAACCGTCGATCATGATGCATTTGGCATCTAACGGGAGGCCCAAGTAAGTGAACGGGAGTTTGCCTAACTTACAGTTCAGCAAGTCTGCAACGCGCCTACTGTCCTGCACATCCATGCCCATAGACATGACTTCGCACTTGTGGAAGTTGACTTGAAGTCCCGACATGAGCTCGAAGCTAATAAGAAGAGCTTTAACCGTTGCGATGTTGTGGAGGTCGGGTTGGAACAGTAGTAGCATACCGTCCGCGTATTGTAAGTGGGATATCCCCCCTGGGATGAGGTTTCCCAACACCCCTTTTATGTAGCCAGCCTCTGTGGCTTTCCGCAGCATAGCTGCGAGTGCGTCGGCAACAAAGTTGTACAAGAGCAGTGACATGGGATCACCTTGACGCAAGCCACGCTTGTTCCTGAAGAAGTTCCCTACTTCTCCATTAACCGAGACCGCAGTTTGGCCCTCCGAGACCAATTGCATGACTCGGTGCACCCAGACCGGCGAGAAGCCCCTACTGGAGAGGATCTTCTTTAGAAAATCCTAGTTTACACGGTCGTACGCCTTCTCGAAATCAAGTTTCAACAAAATGGCCGGTTCGTGCGTGCGTCTAAGCTCGTGAAGGGCCTCTTGCAAGGCTAGTGGCCCCTCCAAGATGTTTCTACCACGTATGAACGCCGACTGGGAGCGACTAATTATGCGGTGAGTTACCAGCGAGAGCCGGGTGGCGCAACCTTTAGCACAGATTTTGAACGGGACGTTGATGAGTGCAATGGGCCTATACTGGCGGATGTTGTCCGCGCCTGGCACTTTCAGGATTAACGAGAACACGCCGTAGTTAAGCCTAGCTATGTCCACGAAACCACGCATGAAACCGTTACACACCTCGAAAATTGGATCGCGGAGCAGGGCCCAAAAGTGTTTAAACATCGCCACCCGCCACCCGTCCGGCCCAGGTGTCGTGTCGGATTTCATGCTAAGCAGAGCATCGTCGATTTCCTTGGGAAGGAACGCAATCCCCAGCTCCTCGTTCTCTCTATCTAGCACCACTTGGGATCCTAGCCAAACATCTGCACGTAGTACGTACGTTGTGCCTCCTCGGTCTCCATCAGACTAATATAAAAGTCATAGATATGTTGGGAAATCTCTGATTGCTGCAGAAGAATCCCCTGCTCCGTCTGCAGGCGAAGGATTGAGCATTTCCTTCACCGGCCGTTCGCATAAGCGTGTAAATATTTAGTGTTCGCATCACCCTTTAGCGTCCACTTCAGGCCTCCCCTACGCCTCCAGTATTCCTCCTCGATCTGCAGCAGCGCTTCTACTTGACCTTCCAAGGCATAACGCTGCGCCCATTCTTGCTCAGAGAATGGTCGTGTGTCCGCCTGGACGTCGAGGAATGCAAAGGAGCCTCGCCCTGAGGACCTTGTCGTCGCGCCCCTGGTTTGCGCCCCACCCCTTTAGGCTTGCGCGAAGGCGGCTCCCAGCCGTGATCCAAAACTCCATTGGTCCACGTTGCTGGCCAGAGAGTTGAACACAGCGCAGCCATCCTTCCCTAAAGATAGTGTCGAAGTCCAGTACCTCAAACCACGCAGTTTCAAAGAAGAAATGAGGGTTGCGGTGAATTCTATCTTCCCCAGAAGATAGGATTAAAGGCACGTGATCCGTGCCGATCCTTGTTTCTGCAAGGAGCGAACATACAGGGAACACTACTTCCCAGTCCGGAGACATGAAGGCACGATCCAGAACAGATCGCACCGGGGCTAGTTGCTTGTTAGTCCAGGTATACCTCGCCCCGGTTCTGGCCACTTGCCTAAGAGCCATAGACGCAATCGCGTTGTTAAACATGGCCACCCTTGACCAATTAATGTTATCATTGTTTTTGTCTGCACCCGAACGAATCAGGTTGAAGTCACCTCCCACCATGAGCAGGATCTGTGCTTCGGCTAGAGCCAGTACCTTGGCCTCCAGTTCTTCCAAGAACTCGGCGGAGCGGGTATGATCTGCTGGTCCATAGACTTGCACGATCGCGAGCTCACGGAGCGAAGCTCGCACGCGGATGTTAGCCGCAATAAAGAAAGTGCCAACCTCCCAGGTCAGCACCTCATAAGTGGCGCTGCAGAAACCTAGCAGCATGCCACCCGAGTGTCCGTGAGCCGGGCTATGATGCCAAAAAAGCGCTCTAAAGGATCTATTCCTAAGATATCCTGGTGCCGGAACTCGGATTTGATTGTTTCCTGGAGCCCTACGATATCTATCTTCTCTTTCCTAATGTAATCCTTCAGTTGGGTGCGCCGACCCGAGTGGCCAAAGCCATGAATGTTCCAAAGAAGCACATGCATCTAAATGACGCGATTACGCAGGCGCACCCCCCTGGAGGTAATCGCCTTGGCCACGCGCCTCACCTTGCCGCAGCGAGGCGAGGGGGGAGTAACAACCCCTGTTGCTGTCTCCCCATTGGGCCGGATCGTTGGCACTGTCGAGGGCTCTGCCTCCCCTGCCAGACGCTCCGCGTGTTGCGCAGCCGCCGCTACCAGCGCCGCCTGCGCCATCTCCTTTGCACGGATCAACAAAATGAGCTCGTTTATCCCACCCTCGCCCATTGGTTCCACCCCACTCTCTCCCAAAACCTCGCTCATGTGATCATCCGAAAAGGAGTCCAGAATCGTAAATTGAGGCAAGGGGTTACCTGAGGCTTCCAGGTTCTTCTGAGTTTGCAGGAGTTGGGCGCGCTGGAGAGATGGCAGATTTCCTTTGGCTCCCTTGGCGCGCACGCTGACCCGCACTGGGGCCGCCTGCCCTTCCACCACATCCTTGGAGCACTTGGCCTTCGGGAAAGGCGCCGATTGGAACATCTCCTACACGAGCGGAGCGGGGGCAGGCACTGCCAGGGCCATCACCGCCTGGTGCGGTGTCGGCGGAGCCCCCAGGATCTCTGCGGCACGTTCGGCCTCCGTGCACACCTTGCGGACCGCCACCTTCTTGAGCTGCTTCACCGTGCCGAGCTTGCTACTGCTGCGACCACCTTGGGATGGAGAGCGTGAGGGGGGAGGCAGAGAGTCCACAGACACCGCAATGGGAGTGCGCGCCTCGTCCACCAGCGCCTCCAGCTGCGAAGGGGCCACCTCCACCTCCATCTTCACCGGAGGGGACGTGACTGAGCCCAGGTTGGATCCGTATTGGTTTGGAATGGAGAGCGCCCGCTCCAATGACCCTCCGGCCAATGACAGCTCCATCCTAGGCTGCGCCGCACGAGTCGTCGCCCCACCTTGCTCGGTGATGCCCAGCTTCTCCCACGCCGCCGTATCAATGGAGTCGTCCCCCATGCTTGTGTCTAGCTCCTTGTCGCCGTCCTTGTCACTGTCACACCCCGGCCCCTCCGGGCCCTTTCCATGAGGATGAGGGGGAGGGGAGGGAAGGGCGGGCGCCACTAGAAGCTTCGAAGGAAGCTCGGGCTCGACGGAGATGTTGCAGCCGTCATTGTTGAACCAGATCTGGACCAGCCCCCGGAGCTTGCGAGGATTGCGGCAAGCAAAGCGCATGCAGACCGGCCCGGGATGGATCAAGGACTCCTCATCAACCTGCAGTGGGCGGCCAAGCATGGTGGTAGCCGCCATGAGACGGTCGGAGCGCCGCTGCTTCAAAGGAACACCACCCAGCTTGATCCACACCTCCGACATCGCCAGTCCCTTGGGCGCATCGAGGACCACATCACGGATGTCCACCATGAGGTTGTTGAGCGAAAGGAAAAGCTTGCCGCTTCTTGTAGCCATTCCGAGCATTGCTGGATCAGGGAACACCACCGAGAACGCACCGCCTTCCATGGGGGTAATCTGCCAGTCCCAAACGCCTTCAAACAGATGTTGCAGCTCCACCTCCAAGATCTCCCCCGAGAGCGCCCGGAAGGCATGGAGAGCACCGCCGTGTTCGCCCCCAGCAGGATCTGAGGCTCCTCCCGCACGTCTTCCAGAAACTGGAGGCAGAAGAATCCCTCGCCGGAGATGGCTTGCCCCATGGTTTGGAGGAGCAGAGGCTTGCCGCGGGTTAGGCACTGCGCTAAGGTGTGGCCCTCCTTGCTGCACACCACGCACATCGGCTGGAAGGAGCACATGTTCTGGAAGTGGCCGGAGCGGCCGCATTTGAAGCACTCCGGGCCCTCAGCTTCTTCGACTGGAATCGGCTCCTCCTCCGTGCCCTTGGATGAGCCCGGCATCTCCGATCTGGGCGGGAGGGGAGGCTTGGAAGCCGCCGCCCCCGCGGGCTTGAGCTTCGGCTTCTTCGCGAGCAGATCCCCGCCGCGGTCACCGCCCTGAGAGGCCAGCTGCCCCTTGCGCTTGAGCTTGAGCCCCTTCTTCTTGTACTCTTCCTTGCACTTCTTCTTTCGCTCCTACTCCTTGAGCCACCAAGCGGGCGGCGGCCCCCAACCTCCCTTGTCGTCGGTCCGACCACGGTTGCGGTCCTGCGGCGGCTCCATGGGCGGCTTGTCCCCCCGGCGGTCAGGCTTGGAGCCCATCACCACCACCTCGACGAATGAACGCAGCAGGGGCGGGGGGGGGGGGGGTGGATGCAGAGGGAGAGAGGAAACGGGCGGAGTGGCCGAAGCACCGCACCTCCGAAATGGAGGCTAGAAACCCTAGTGCGGTATCTAGGGTTCCACGGGGAAGCTAGAGCCATTTATCTGGCTGCGCTGCGCGGACCGGCGAGGGCTGGGCTACCTCCTGTGGGCCGAGCTGGGCCCCAAGAGCGAGCAGGGCCCCCTGCAGTACTGGATCAACACTTGGAAGGACCAGCGCGCGAGCACGCCCCTGGGATGGGCCACCTGTCTCCCTGGAGGCCTGGCCCAGCCCTGCGCCGGATGGGTCACCCCCAACCCTAGGGCAACCGGCGATCGGCTCTGCCTGCGCCGCCGCCGCCGCAGTCGCCGTCCGCTCCCTGCGGAGGGGACCCGCCCCTGGCCGCAAACACAGACCCGCGTCGCCGGAGCCAGGGCTGCACCGGCCCTCACGCCTAGGGGACGCGCGTGTCCCCCTGCCCGCAAGGAGCGCAGTCCGCCATGATCCACGGCCGCCGGGCGCAAAAGCGCGTCGGCGTCCTGCCTTGAAGGAGCCCCCAACATCCTCCGCGCACACCACAAAGTCATCGATGGAGCACGCCTCACGACTGCCCACCGCTGCCTCCGCCTCGACGCACGCCTCCTCCTCCTCTTCTCCGCCGGAAACCGCATCGGCCAAGGCCGAGAAACGGCTCCCCGACCACCCTGCCGCTCGCGTGGTGGGGCCGGCCGGCCGCCGGTGCGCCACCGAGGGCACCTCCGACCCGCCACCCACCAAGGCCAGAGCGGCCGCGCCGGAAGCAGGGCCAGACACGAAATCTCCGTACATGAGCCGTTGGGAGCCCCATCTGTCGTGCATGTCTCTGCCCAGAAATAGAATAATTCTCCTTTGGTCCATCTGCGGTCACGTAAGATTTAGGCTACCTTCCATTTGAGGAAATCAGCAGAGTTGAGATGCATGTACGTCCAATCTGATCAAGCTGATGACATACATGGTCTATGCAAGTCATTGATCATGGCGATGTGTACATGATTGGAGCAGGTGGGTACATAGGTTTTTTTTCCAACCTATGGATCGATCTACCACCCCTTCAACATAGGCATAATGACAGTCCTTAAAACTCTACTGTTGCCGATTTGTTGGTTTTTATTTCGTGATTTTCGTCAGACTTCTGAATTTGGATGTGTGCATTCTAACTATACAGAGCCGGGTGTTACTCATAATGCTTTGTATTAGCATGATGCTATATTTGAGATAATAAAACCGACCTTTATCGAAAAAATTACTGAAATTGTTTGTACTTTCAAGTACTAAGGCTGGTCGTAATGGGTAGCATCATAAATTATTATCATGCATATGATACTACCGTATGATACTACCCCTAATGCATAGTATCATATATGAGTATCACAGATGGCTTTATTTACTGTCATGCATGCCACATAGTAGCATAGCACTAATTATGATATAGTATCGTGATATGATACTCAACCCTCTATTTGTTTCATTTAATTCTGTCTCACCTCATCAAAATTGCCTAGTTGTATGCATGATACTCCCTCAGTCTGGAAATACTTGTTGGAGCAATGGATGTACGTAGTCATATTTTAATTCTAAATATATCCATTTTTTTCAATTTATGCGACAAGTATTTTCGGACGGAAGATATACTAGATATGATACTCCCATTACGAACAGCCTAATACGATTGATGTGAATTTCAACAACTAACTTGATACACTAGTAGAAAAGAGGGCTTTGGTCCACCCCGGGTTAGCCCATTAGTCCCGGTTCAGTCTAGAACCGGGACTAATGGGGGCATTAGTACCGCTTCGTGCGCCCAGGGGCCACGTGGGCCATTTGTCCCGGTTCATCTGGACCTTTTAGTCCCGGTTGGTGCCACGAACCGGGACTAAAGGGTGCGATGCCCATTAGTCCCGGTTCGTGACACCAATCGGGATTAAAGGGTTAGACCTTTAGTCCCGGTTCGTGCCACCAACCGGTACTAATGTGGTTTGAGGCATTAGTACCGATTCATGGCACGAACCAGTACCAAAGGTCCCATTTTCAAACTCTACCCCCCCCCCCCCCCCGATCGCCTTTTCAGTTTAAAAAAAATAAAAGAAAATAAGTTTCCCATGTGATATGTGGTCTAGTTGTTGAGAAAATTTGCAAAAATGAATTTCGACTTTATTTGCAAAATCTCTCGAGAATTTGTAAAAATGGGCATAACTTTTGCATACTAACTCGGATGAAAAAGTTTTTTATATGAAAAATCATCTACTCGAAAAGTTACATCCAAATTTAACGGGGGGAACCCGTTAAACATTTTCAAAATCCTCAAAAACCTAACAGAAAAAAGTTACGGGCCTTTTTAGATCTAGAGTGGAAAAAATCGAAAAAAATTCAAACTATGGTCAAACTAATTATTCTACAATATTAGTGTTACTAAATAATTATTTCAGTTATTTTGAATTTTGGTCCAATCTGGTCAAACTATGGTCAAACTGTGGTCAAACAATGGTCAAACTAATTATTCAAGAAATATTAGTGTTACTAAATAATTATTGTTTTTTTAAAACAATAGTTTCAAACTCAAACAGTGAAATGTGTCACTTCATGCTCAAGCAAAATTCCTGAAGGTTAATAGGATTGACATCTTACTATTGCGAGGAAAACAACAAGTGCAGACTTGGAAACGAGGGAGAATAGAACCCGGAAGTTAAGCGTGCTCAGGCTGGGGGAGTGGGAGGATGGGTGACCGTTCAGGAAGTTAGATGATTTGGAATGATGAGGGGTGATTAAAGATTAGAGGATAAATTGAGCAGTGATGAGGGGTGGTGATTAGAGATTAGAGGTTAAAATAATTCACAAATTTGAAAAAAAAAATTTGAAAAAAAATTTGAAAAAAAATCGTAAAATTTCCTTTAGTCCCGGTTGGTGTAGGTGGAGGTCCACGTGGCCGCGGCCTTTAGTTCCGGTTCGTTTAAGAACCGGGACTAAATGGGAGAGGCATTAGTAACGACCCTTTAGTCCCGGTTCAAAAACCGGGACTAAAGGGCTTTACCAACCGGAACAAAAGCCCCTTTATCTACTAGTGATAGCACAAACAGTGATGGGTATGTATGGCACTTGTTTCGCAATGGTCTGCTTTGCTGTATGAATGATGGATGTCCGCAGAAGAATATCACTTGTTAGAAAAACTGCCTCATCACTAAGACTTTTAGAGTATATAAGGTTCACTCATTTTACTTTATATATAGTCGACAGTGAAATCTTTTAAAAGGCTTATATTTAGGAATGAATGGAGTACTACTCAATAATTCATGACTCCTTATGTAGTCTACAGTGAAGCCCAAGCCTAATTCATGGGCCGGCCATTTATTTGTCCGACTGAAGCCGAAGCCGAAGCCGAAGCCCATATCGGTGGATGGATGTTGGTTGGTTTCCACTCCTCCTCCGGTCCGGTCCAGTTCGCCATTCCATCCCCGTGGCAACCGCGAGAGAGGGGGATGGCCGCCGTTGCCGGAGCTGGAGCCGGAGGGGGCGACCAGATGCTGCTGCTGCGGCCGCCCCCGCGCCCTCGGAGGCCCCTCGCCGACGTCACCAACCTCTCCCCCGCCACCTCCGTCGTCACCCGCCTCCTCAAGCCCATGCCCAAGCCCAAGGACAAGCGTAGGATCCCCGACAACAGCGCCAGCAGCATCGCCTCCTCCACCGTCCCCCGCATCCCCACGCCTCCTCCACCGTCCCCCGCAACTGTCTCCGTCTCTATCTCCGGTTAGAAGAGCAGAGCAGACCACCCGCTTCCCTTCCCTTGCTTATTCAGTGAGAGCTTGCTAGGATTTCGCTGGTTGGCTGGATTGGGGCGGGGATCAGCCTAGCCAAGGGGTGCTGATTGCTGAGTGGTGATTCAGTAAGCTAGGGTTTCGCTGTCTGGATCCGGATGGATCACTTGCTTGCTCCCTTCCCTTAATCGCTCAATTACTTCTGTTTCGTTTCGGTCCTTACTAATCCCATTATGTATGAACTGAACCCATGCTCGCTTAATTATGCATCCATTCCCTCGCTGCCGCATCAATTTCATTTCTGCTACTAATTTGTGCCCTTTACAGTTTAGTTTAGGTTAGTTTGTGCTCTACTGAAGCAACTAGGCAGGCATCCTGTACGTGGATGCTCTGCTCCCAGGGGAGCCAATTGCATCTGTCGCACAACGTTACCACAAGGAATGCTCTGCACAAAATGTGTTTGCTTCACCGACACTATGTAATACTAACGGTGCCTTCTGTTTGTTTCTCTACATTTGGAGCTGAAATTCACTCTGTCTCTTCCTAGTTACTCCCCCTGTTCCATAATAAAAGAGCCTTTTTCACAGTACACTAGTGTAAAAAAATACTCTTATATTATGGGACGGAGGAAATATTATTTTGCTCCTGGTAACAGGAGCACTTTGATTGGTTCCTTTATGTAATAGTTCGATTTCCTTTTCTTTCCGCCAGTAATTAAATGATGCGAGTTAGACCGCTGATTGGTTCCTTCATTTGATTTGATTTCCTTCTCTGGCACTAGTTGCCGCGACTAAGGGCAAGGATAAAAGCCACAAGGGAGCTTCAAACTTCCAATACCAATCTAAACAAGGTTCAAAAGGCCAGGTAAGTATCTTGTACATCACCACTCTGCTCAACATGATTTGCTTGTATACGCGTTTCCTGCACTTACTCGACGAATATTGGAAATGCAGCACATCATTTTTAGACCCCTGTGGCTGAGGGCGGGCATTATTACACTGAAAACCATCTAACATTCTAGCTTTAGTAGTCTGCTCCACCTCATGTCTGTGTACTAAAAGAATATCCATACTATCCTTCCTTCATCTGTTCCAGTTTTTCTTATCCTGCTGCTCCTTTATCTTTGTCTGAAACTATGTATGTGTAAGTAGTGCTCAACACCCAGCATAATCCAAAATAGCAAGTTACAATGGTTATTTCATACTCATTGAGTGATTGGTCTCGCCCTTGCATCCCTACAGTAAAGCTAAGGTGAAGACTGGAGGCGTGCTGCCTGGGCCCTCATCTCCTCCCAGCAAAAACACAAGGAATGTATATATATGCATATATGTCAGGCCTCTGCTCAGGTATTAGCGTGTTACTGACTTGTTTATATAGAAATTAAATATGATATCAATCCCTGTTTTCTACCCAGCAGCGGTTCTTTCTCCATTCATGACAGTCTTGGTTCGTTTTCACCCTTGATTTCAGAAAGAAGGTGAACTCTTTCTTATCACCTTGCTGCTGTGTGTGCATAATTTCAGATAACAAGTAAAGAGCAGCCGCACAGGGAGCCTCTGATCTCCCCGTTGTATGCCTCCAGTAAAACAAAAGTGAAGACTGTGCTGCCTGACGCATCAACACTTGCCAGCAAAAAGACAATGAAGGTATGCGTATATATGAGCTTTCTGCCAAGTATTAGCATGGTGTTATGTTTTTTTTATTTCGCATCGATAGTAACCCTTGCTGTGGTAATTGTGAGGTCTCTCCCTGTTTTGCTACTCCTTGGAGCTTTCCCGATTCTTGAAACTGCTTTTGGTTTATATCGAAAAGAAGGCGAAGTGTTTCTGATTACCTCGCTGATGTGTCTGCATTTTAGGTAACAAGGAAATAGCAGCCGTGCACAGAGCCTTTGATCTCCCCCTTGTATGGTTCCAGCAAAACGAAGGCGGGGACTTGAGACGGGCTGTCTGGGGCATCGTCACATGCCAGCAAAAAGACAAGAAAGGTAAATCTATCATGTTGCGTGCGTGCGTGCGTGCGTCTGCGTTTTGATTTTCGGTTTGTGTTTTTTTCCGTCCTTGGGCGAAATGGCCGAATTTCGGGAATTTCAAATTTTTCGGCAAAATCTCGGATGAAATTGCAAAATCAAAATTTGAAAATTTGATCAAAATTCAACCGAAATTTGGCCGAAATTCGGCCGAAATTCAAACAAAATTTGAAATAAAACAAAGCATAAACATATCAGTGCAACAACCACCAGGATGGATCGAATAAACTTCAGCAAATAAGCTCTAGGGATTAATAAAACTACATCTGTCCAACATATAGCAGGCGCACATTAGTTATAAAGTTTCCAACAACATAACCATTAACAGTCCAACATCATTTCAACCATCACAGCGTAGTTCATAGTTTAAATAGTCCGGTACAGCCAACAGACTTAAAGGATTACACATAGAAATAACAGCTCCAAAAGACAACCATCAAAGCATGACACTGATACAGCAGCTCCAAGCTTGCCTACATCCAAAAGCTTCTTGATATCCCTGGATGTTCTTCACATGCCATTACTGCTTTAGAGAAAATAGAGGAAGGGTCAGGATGGAGGTATTCTGCATTGGAATTATCTTCTGCCACTTTGTGCAACAAAAAATAAAATGGATTATCAGGAGAAGTAGCTAGTAGAACAATATTCAAATGTTATGCATGCTCATGAATCAAATAACAAATCTACTACAACAATATAGTTTTTATTCACCAAAAAGCTTTAGGAACAAAGGTTATGGCTCCATATACTAGAATGATGAATTTTAGTTTATAGTTTATACTCCAACACAACAAAACTCTAAGGATACAAAGAAAGCAACATAGACACAAACAACCTGCTGTATGCTTGGACTAGCCATTTGTCAATTGTCACACAAAAGGAAAATCCATGGTGAAAAATGTGAATCAAAAGTCATGCATAAGCTCAAGGTATTGCAGGATAAATATAGTGGTTAACATACCTATAAAATAGCAGCTCCAAGCTTGCATACATCCAAAAGCTTCTTGATATCCTTAGTTCTTCATGTGCCATTTTTGGTTTAGAGAAAATAGAGAAAGGATCAGGATGGATGTAGTTCAACATCAAAAATTTCTTCTTCCACTTTGTGCATAATCAAATAAAATGGACTAACAGAGAACATCACTACTAGGTGATTGGTAGCAATTAGAACAACACTGATAGGTGATAAGTATAGCAACTACAACAGCAATACAAGATAAGTGGCAATTATAACAACACTACTAGGTGATAATTGACAAGTAGCAATTAGAGCAGCAGTACTGATCATACACAGTGAGAATAGATATTAGAGCGGAAACGCCAAAAATAAGAGACTTACCAAATCTACGAGTAGAGGCTGTTCACTTCCTTGGTCTTCTTCCTAACTAGTCGTCCAGATCTACGAGTCTCCAAATTGCCAACACTTGTTGCTGTCTCCTTTTCAGCTTGTACTTGTGTCTCTTCTTCCACTTGCATTTGTGTCTCTTGCTGATCTTGTTGGTCATCCTCATCATCCTCACTCACCCCATCATCATCCTCACTCTCATTATCAACATACTCATTATCTTCGTCGTCATCCTCACTCTCAGTTTCGACATACTCATTCTCCTAATCATGATTCCTCTTTCTTTTCTTCTTATTACCCTTTGTACCAACATAAGAATCCTTCCTGCCTGAGTTGAGATGCCTTATTTTCTCAAAAACAGCACTGGCTTCATTAGCTCCATCCACAATTGGATCCTCTTCATCCTCATTCAGCCACTCCATTATTGGATTTGCTTCATCAAACATTGTTGTGTCCATTAGCAGTGCACTTGGATCAACTTCATTATCTATATCTTTCTCTTGGTCTTCTTCAGCACGTATCTTCAAAGTTTGAATAGTAAACCAAGTAAATTATATGACATGCAAGGACAATACAAGGTTGACAAAGAAAGTAAAATGAGTTAGTTTATACCTTTAGGTTTTAGCGTACAGAAACTAGCTTGTGGAGCTTGTCATATAAAAGACGATTTCTTTGCTTTGTGTGCACCAAAGCAAAGGCGCTCCAATTCCTCTCGCACCCACTTGATGAGACACATTGTGAGCAAATTCTCATTGCACACTTCTGCAATGCAGGAACATCCCCTCCAAATTGAAACCACCATTGGGCTGCAAGATATCACCAATGAAATTTTTAGAATTGCAAACAAAAAGGAGATGAAAATTCTAAAACTAAAGGACCATGTCTTACTTGGCTCCATTCTCGCCGCAGCTTCTTCTGCTAATCTGGTCCCAAACCTCCCTTGGCACTCCCTAAACTTACTTACTTCATCAGTGGCTGAAAGAGCACTCCTTGGATCTAATATCTTCGCTATCGCATCTGTTAGTGAGGTAGCATAATCTGTATGGTTGCAAAGGTTGAGCTTGTAATGTGTATATGGATCAAGGACAGTAGCTGCATAAAAATAGAGCAACATGAAACAGAAAAAAAGAGAAATATAAATTTCAAAATTCCATTCATTTATGAATACCTGCAACCATAAATGTATCTTCTTCCATTGCCTCTATCCTCTTGCCCACCTTGCGCATGAAACTAAGGTACAACCTTGATGTAGGGCCTAGATGTGCTTCCATCCCTTGTATAGCGAGCATCATACTTTTCTTGAATCCAGAAAGAGTGCATTGTTTCTGTGTATCAGCATACCTCATGGCCTTATAAAGTGGCCTCAACGAACCCAATACCCACTCTAGCGTGTTCCACCAAACATTACTAGACAAACATTCTTCAGCAAACACATATCCAGGCTCATACCTCCACTGACACTCCTTCCAATCAGTCGAAACCATCCACTCCCTAAATTTATCTTTCTTCAAATGGTAACTCTCAAGGAACATGAAGACAGTCCCAAAACGGGTGGCATTTGGTCTAATTAGTTCACCACCTATGTTCTTCATGTTATCATGTAGGTTATTGTGCTTATGCAAGAACCTACAGATTGTCTTGGCACTCTTGACTATCACATCAAGCTCGGGAAATTTGGCTATATCTTTTAACATAAGATTGACGGTGTGGGCAGCACACGGTTGCCAAACAATATGAGAGTATTTTGGTTCTTCTATAAGGGTTTTGCAAGCTTTCTTATAGTTGGACCCATTATCGGTTACTATTTGAACAATATGTTCATGGCCTATCTCTTCTACAACCTTCTCAATCTCTCTATAGATAAAGTCTGCAAAATTATGTAAAATGCATATACCTAATTAGAACAAAGCAAGTATTTTAAGAACATAAGACAATTGTAAGACAGATCCAAGAATTGAACAAGAAAGTATTGTAGGAGCATATGTAAAATGCATATATACCTAATTAGAACTAGGCATTGAGAACATAAAACAATCCTAAAACAGATTCAAGTATTCAAGAAGCAAGTATTCTAAGAACATATGTGAAATGCATGTATAGGACAAATACAAGTGTTCAAGAAGCAAGTAAAATGCGAAGAAGGGGAGGAAGAAGTAACCTGAATTCTGAGTCTGACCGGATGCATCAATGGTATTGAGGAAGAACATTCGTGTATTACAATATACCATGAAGTTTATGAGGCTCATTCCTGTTGGACCAGTCCAAGAGTCACACATAAGAGTCACACCGAAGTTTTTCCAATCTTGTTTAAATTTTTGAAGAAAGGAAGTAGCTTCATCATAGTTAGCCTCCAAATATTTCCCATCAATCTCCTTCGCGGTTGGTATAGGAGCAGGCCCTAATTGTTGACTGATCTTCACAGCAGCTCGGAAGTATGGGCAATCAGCTTTACGTCCAGCAATATCATTGGCATGAAAAAACTTGGACCAAGCTAGGCCAAGTGCATCTCTTGAATTAGGATCCAAAGCACTAGTGATCTTGGGCTGCATAGATACTTTGTTGCTGGATAATTGTTTGTCAAAATAGGCAGTGATACTCCTTTTGCCAATAGAAACCCGCACATCACCCACGCCCCCCTACCAATCCTCCTTTCAACTCTGCGGGAGACATTCGGGTCACGCAAGGCCTCTCTAATATTCATCTGTATTTCTTCTTCATCATCATCTAGTATGTTAATCACCCCTCCTTTTTGATACAACCCTTCCATAATATTTCTTTCAATTCTCAGCCTGCTATTTTGTTTGTCTCTTTTCTTCCTCTTTGATTCATCCCGGCACTCTCTCATTGCATCTCTCACATTTCTTGGCACATTGGGGCAGCTCCTCACATTACCTACAATACCACCAAGGTGCTCCGCAACACGGGTTGCACCTCCACCTTTGTGCTTTAGGCTGCAGTACACACAATCAAAACCCCCATAATACGGCCATGCATGGTTCCAAGGATCATACAAGTTATTATCTTTAATTCCTGCATTGCAAAGTTACAAACAACATCACTTCAATTGAAGCTAGCAAATGAAGATCATGGTTCCATTTGCATCGTGTGAACAAGCAAAGCATAGTAATACCTTTCCAAGATTTTTGGGAATCATTTGCATTTGCATCATGGTTGCCACTACCACTCCTATTTGCATTTCCATTACCTGAAAATCACATGACAAAAGAACAACGGTCAGCTATGAAGAATAGGTAACTAAGGAAGCCACACTTGCTTACTAGGGTGTCCCCATATGAATGATAAACAAAAACAGTACAACCCGATCTACTAGGGTGTCACTTGCTTACTTAATGGTATTGCTGACCATTCAAATTAATCATTGGGTCAACATCTACTTACTTAAATACACACGCAACACAACTGCTTTTTATTGGACGTGCTGTAGATCTAAATAAATGATCGATTCAAACATCAGATGCTTATTCAAATATACAAGCCAGTGGTTGGATGTGATAAAAGACACTATAACATTGCGCACAGGAATCATCTCAACAGCTCAAAACGCAAGCACACAACTCGGATTTATGGAACGATTGTATATTTGAGGATGTTAATAACAAGGTTTGTAACCCAGTTTTCTTTTGGACCAAAATAAATATTACCAGATCGTGAGCATCCTTGGTGACTAAAAGCAAAATATGCATGAAAACAGATGTGAATCATACAAAATTACATGGTAATAGAGCACATCTTGCTTCCTCCATCCTTTGGCAGTCAGGCTCATTAATTGTTGGTTGCCGACTCGTCGCAGCAAGCAGTCCGATGCAGCAACAAGCAGGAAGCTATACTCGTACAACAATCGATCAAGCTGCTTGTAATAGCTAGCTAGCTGTGTACGTACAATTAATCAAGCTGCTTGTAATAGATATATAGCTTTGTACGGATTGCTGCTTCAAGTAGGAAGATATAAAGGCATCAAGAACATCAAGAACATCTATACCTTCCCAACCAAGAGGACACCCTCCATGCTGCTGCCGCTGCCCCGTGCTCCTGCCTCCGTTGAACTGGTTGGCTCGCGCACCATCACCTCCGTTGCCGCAGCCGCCGAGCACAATGCCGCCGTCTTGAAGAAGCAATGGACAGGGAGTGGATGGGGTGGATGCGAGGAGACGTGGATGGCGGCAGGAGGCTAGTGAGCGCCGGCAAGATGCGGAGGACGTGGGAGAAGCAGCGCTCGAGTGAGATGTGTCTGCTGATCTGCTCAATGTGCAGCGGCGGCGCCGCACACGGGAGGAGCCAGAGGAAATCGCGAACTAGGGTTAGGGCGATTGGTTTCGTTGTTTTATGTGAGCAGAAGCGTAACAGGAAGGCTCTGGAAGCTGGGTCGGGCCAGATAAATTCAAATTGGGCTGAATTGTTCGGCCGAAAGGCCCATATGTCAGGCCCAGGCGAGACGGCCGAAATTCAGCCGAAAATTGTTTTTTTCGGCCGAAAATCAAAACGCAGGCGTGCGTGCGTGCGTGCGTGCGCGCGCGCGCGGAAGAGAAGGCAGACATAATGGAGGAGATGAGCTGCGATGAGGAGTCCCCGGTACCAAGTGTGCATTGCAACAGAGCAATGAATTGAGGGCAATGTGCATATGGATTCAGCCCTAAAATTGCTGACGAAATCTGAATGTTCAACCATAATAGCAAGCACTTTATGCTCAAAACTAGCTCTGATGATATGTTGCACATCATCATCACATCTAATTTTGACCAAACCATCTGCAATTGATTTGTTAGGCAAGCACCACTAAATTTTGTGCTCATCACTTCATATCCCAAGCAAGTCGGGAGCTCTGGAATGACAGCATATGAGAATGTGGTAGCATAAACATAATCAAGAAACTCCACTGAAGGGTCCCGGTACTCCAAATTACTTATTGGTCCATAGAAAATTCCACCATGCTCAAGTTGACACTACTAGGGAAAACCCTAGTAGTAGCGCGGGTTTTGAGGCTATCAGCAGCGCGGGCACCCGCGCTACCAATAAGGCGCTACAGCTAACTGTTAGTAGTAGCGATGTCTGTGCCCGCGCTACTACTATTGACTACATCAGTAGCGCGTTTTCGGAACGCGCTACTATTAGTTAGCTGTAGCGATTTCCTGAGCCCACGCTACTGTTATATCTTTCACCATTTCCCCACTCCAGCTTCAATAAACTGCAATTTCTAGATACTAGGTACTACTAGATATCAATTTCATAAAGCATTATAGGTACTAGGTAGTACTCCCTCGGTTCCAAATTACTCGTCGTGGTTTTAGTTCAAATTGGAACTAAAACCACGACGAGTAATTTGGAACCGAGGGAGTACTAGATAACAATTTCATATATACTCAATATGCATCCTCAAGCAGTACAAGGTGGCATCAACGACGATCATCATATGTAGTTCTAGATGATATCGACGACGATCATCATATGTAGTTCTACATGATATCGACGACGATCATCATATGTAGTTCTAGATGATATAGCCACACACACATATGTAGTTCTAGATGATATCGACGACGATCATCATCCTCAAGCCTGGGCGGTGGGTGTTCCTGATAGTAATTAGGATGGCCTGTCCAACACGAAGATTCTTGCCAACGAGGAATCTCTTCCACCCAACCGAGTTTAAGTGTGTGCGACCGTCTGTGTCCATGTGGTAAGTACAGGTGGTGACGGAGCCCCTTCCGGTAAGGCGTAGTCCAGCTGAGCCTTCTTCATCAGGCTCGATACCACAACTCACAGATAGGTTCTTTGGCAATTTCTGAATAAGAAAAACATATCAATTAATAAATAGCCTCACACATACTCTTGCAAATATATTTCTATTAAGTCTAGATTTCTACACTATCAAAAGACACTGTACTATGCATTTGTACTAATTAATCATGAATTCTACTAATAAGTATATATGGATTATCTACACTATTAATAGTTCCTTGAATTCTGCACTAATAAGCATGTGATCAGACTCTACACTAAAGCATATCAACGACTAGATTCCACAAAACATATCATTGGACTCTACACTAAGCATATCATCGGATAGTTTGCATTTGTAAGTATAACATACCATATCATGTCGATCGACCATGGTACTTGTCAGGCGGGTCATGAATGGCACCCCGACAAAGTCAACACGTGGTGGAATTATGTCCCATAGGTTGCACACCTCCTCCTCGCTCAGCCTCATTCTCTGAGCTACGATGGCTTCATGAAGTGGGTTCTCATCATCTTCATCGAGTGGGTCCTCATTATCTTCATCATCTTCTTCATCTGCATCATCTTCGTCATCTTCATCATCTTCGTCATCTTCATCATCTTCCACCAGGTTGAGATAAATGACAGTCAGCTTGGGTCTTTCTGCTCTGAAGGAGAAGCTGATCAACTCACCACCAGTAAGACGCATGCAGGCGAGGAAACGGGCCCATCCATCTCCTCCAATCTGCGACATATTGCGTCCTTTCTCGACCTCTATAGTGTACGGCCCCCAGGTGCCTCAAATGTCACAGTGTCTCCTGTCAGCTTGTTGAATGTCAACCTCACATTGCATGGGACGATCTGTGTAAGAAAAGAAAAATGACACAATGCAGTAATGCCAACACTAAAAATAAAGTAGTTGTTACATTTCATCTAATTTCTTACCGCCGCATGACGAAAACTCGGATGGAAGTAGATGCCAAATAGCTTGCCAGTTGCAAGGCTGCTGGCTCACCTTGACTTGCACAGTCGACATAGTGGTGGTGGTGGTGGCGCCATTTTCCTAAAGCAATATGAGCAAAGGATTAATGATTCACTTCACAGGAAAGAAAAACAGTAGCATAGTGGTGGTGGCGCCATTTTATGGACATATTAGATGACAAGGTACCACGTACCAAAGCATTTCGGTGGCACCTATTGCCGAAAAAATAACAATAAAATGGTTCATACTAAATCAACTAAATCAACTAGCATACTAAATCCACTAGCATACTAAATCAACTAAATCAAAATGTTCTAAATCAACTAAATCAACTAGCCTACTAAATCAACTAAATCAACTAGCCTACTAAATCAACTAAATCAACTAGCCTACTAAATCAACTAAATCAAAATGTTCTAAATCAACTAAATTAACTAGCCTACTAAATCAACTAAATCCGAATGTTGCATATCAACTAAATCATAATGTTGCATATGAACTAGCCTACTAAATCAAAATGTAGCAGGGAGGAGAGAGAAGGAGGGGCGACTCGAGGAGGGAGAAGAGAGTAGGATGGAGGAGGAAGGCGGAGCGAGGAGGGGCTGGCCGGCAGCGAGTGGAGGGAGAATGGAGGAGGAAGGCGGAGCGAGGAGGGGTCGGCCAGCGGCGAGTGGAGGGAGAATGGAGGAGGAAGGCGGAGCGAGGAGGGGTCGGCCAGTGGCGAGTGGAGGGAGAATGGAGGACGAAGGTGGAGCGAGGAGGGGTCGGCCAGCGGCGAGCGGAGGGAGGACGGAGGAGGAGGCCGATACCGAGTCCAGCGAGGAGGATGAGGTGACGGCGGTGCAGATCGGAGGAGGGGCGACAGGGGAGGACTGGCGGCCCGGGGGTTGAGGGGGAGAGATCGAGTGTGTGTGTGAGTGTGATCTGGATCGGATATGTGAGTGGGGGGAGATGGAATGGCTTAGCAGTAGCGCGCTATAGCAAAATGCGCTACTGCTAAACGACCTATCAGTAGCGCCTTTGGCCGAGAATGCGCTACTGCTATGTTAGACATAGACATAAAAATACATTGATCATCAGTTGTCTTTTTGTGTACAATCTGATTTGTCAATAGGAATCCTCGACGGTTGGTTTAAGAACAGGCGAGGATTCCTATTGCGGCCACAGATCCTATACATAGAGTTCAATGAAGACCAAGTGCTTGTGAAAGTTGTAGAAGTAACATATTTAAGGTGGTACAAACTCTCTTCACGGAGCGAGGTGGGACTAAATTTTTGTAGTAACCTTAGTAGAAGCGATTATTGCGTAAATGCGCTGCTGCTACGATCCGTAGCAGCAACGCGCTTTGTATTAACGCACTGCTGCTATAATTGGCCTCGCGGTGGCGTCGTGGGAATTTTAGCAGTAGCGCGTCCTAGAGTGTGCGCGCTACTGATAAACTTGTACCAGCAACGAGTTTTGATAGCGAGTGCTACTGCTACGTAGCAGCAGCGCCTGATTTTAAAGCGCGTTGCTGGTAAGATTCTATGTATAGGCTTTTCCCTAGTAGTGTGAAGTGTAAAGAAAGTGGTGTCCACCATTTGTCCATTTGTTGAATCATACACCACATCAAATAAGTGTACATTGTGAGCACTTACCTTTAGCATCAACATAAGTGAAAAACAAAGATGTATATAGTTAACTAGATTTTTCAGTCCACTGTAGTTAACTGGACAAATCTGTGAAGTGTAGTTAACTGAAAAAATTCAGTTAACTTCAGGGAACTAAAAATTTTAGTTAACTACTGTGAACTTAAAAATTCAGTCAAATGAAAAAATTCAGTTAACGTGAGCAGACTGAATTAGGTAGCATTGAACATAAGCAATTGGTGGCATTGCACACATGAGCATGAGCATGACCATTGCAAACCTAAGCATGAGCATTGAACACCTGAGCATGAGCATGACCATTGCCCATCATTGGAATATACAAGCCATATTCTATAATGAAAAATTCCCACTAGTATATGAATGTGACAAAATAGGAGACTCTCTATAATGAAGAGCATAGTGCTACTTTGAAGCACAAGTGTGGTAAAAGGATAGTAACATTGTCCCTTCTCTCTTTTCTCTCAATTTTTGATGAGCTTCTTTGGCCTCTTTTTTTTTTAAACTACGGAGACACATCCCAACTTGTGAGGGAATCATAGCTTCCGTCATCCTTTCCTCATTTGGGACAATGCTCTAATAATGAAGATCATCACACTTTTATTTCTTACAACTCAAGAATTACAACTCGATACTAGAAAAATATATGACTCTATATGAATGCCTCTGGCAGTGTACCGGGATGTGCTATGATCAAGACTGATATGTATAAAAAAATATGAAGGATGGCTTTGCCACAAATACTATGCCAACTACATGATCATGCAAAGAAATATGACAATGATGACGCTTGTCATAATAAACAGAACCTTGAAAGTTTTATGGCAATATATCTCAGAATGGCTATGGAAATGCCATGATAGGTAGGTATGGTGGCTGTTTAAGAAATGATATATGGTGGGTTTAATGCACTGGCGAAAGTTGCACGGTACTGGAGAGGCTAGCAATGGTGAAAGGGTGAGAGTGCGTATAATCAATGAACTCAACATTAGTCATAAAGAACTCACATACTTATTGCAAAAGTCTATAAGTCATCACAACAAAGCACTACACGCATACTCCTAGGGGAAGGGTTGGTAGGAGTTAACCATCACGCAATCCCTACCTCCACACAAAGGATGGCAATCAAAAAATAAATCATGCTCCGACTTCATCACATAACGGTTCACCTTACGTGCATGCTACGGGAATCATAAACTTTAACACAAGTATTTCTACCAATCCACAATTACTCACTAGCATGTCTCTAATATCACCATCTTTATGTCTCAAAAGAAATGCAAGGAATCAAACTTCTCATAGTATTCGATGCTCTTTTTTATGAAAGTTTTTATTATATCCGTTTTGGATGCCTATCACATTAGGACTAAATTCACGACATAAGTTCATCAATTTCTATAAAATAAAGCCACCGCCGCGCTCTAAAAATATATAGGTGAAGCACTAGAGCATGTTGCCTAGCTCAAGAGATATAAGTGAAGCACATAGAGTATTCTAATAAATTCATGATTAATGTGTGTCCCTCTCAAAAGGTGGGTACAACAAGGATGATTGTGGCAAACTAAAAAGAAAATAAGCATATCATACAAGATGCTCCAACCAAAACACATATCATGTGGTGAATGAAAATATAGCCTCAAGTAAATTTACCGATGGATAGAAGACAAAAGAGGGGATGCCATCCGGGGCATCCCCAAGCTTAGATGCTTGGTTGTCCTTGAACATTACCTTGGGGTGCCTTGGGCATCCCCAAGCTTAGGCTCTTGTCACTCCTTATTCTGTTGACCATCAACTCTTTACCCAAACCTTGAAAACTTCACAATACAAAACTCAACAGAAAACTCGTAAGCTCCATTAGTATAAGAAAAGCAAATCACCACTTTAGGTACTGTTGTGACCTCATTCTAAATTTATATTAGTGTTATGTCTACTATATTACAACTTCTCCATGGTTCATACCCCCCGACACTACCAATAGATTCATCAAAATAAGCAAACAACACATAAAAAAACAATCCGTCAAAACCGGAATAGTCTGTAGCAATCTGAAAACTTGGAATACTTCTGTAACTCTAAATCTGAAAAATTAGGAAAACCTTGGAAATTCGTATATATCAATCTTGTGTAAAAAATCAGAAGGTTTCATCGCTTCTGCGAATTTTAAAAATTCTTCTACTGCATGCAAAAGTTTCCATTTTTCAGCAAGATGAAATCAACTATCACCGTAGACCATCCTAAAGGTCTTCTTGGCTCAAACACTAATGGAAACACCAAAAACAATTACTATAGCAATCTCAATACAACGAGAAGTAATTTAGTAACATGAAAATTTCTACCACAATATTCCTCTCTCATAATAATTACATGTAGGATCATATGATATTCTCTACATGATCCACATGCATGCAAAGTTTGATCATACTAAAGTCATGACCTCTCCAAACCCACTTTTATCAAAAATTTCATAAGATTGATCATTATCCAACATAATGGGATAATTTTTAAATAGAGTTGACACTCTTCCAAACTCACTTTCAATATTATTGCAAGCATTATTATCAATATCATATTCATCATGAGGCTTAAATAAAATTTCAAGATCATAAGAAGCATTATCACCCCAATCATTATCATCGCAATAAGCAGTGTACGTAGCAAAATTAGCATCCCCAAGCTTGGGGGTTGATAACAACATCATGTCAATCATGCTTTTCATTCAAGGAGTTATCGTGAATCACTTCATAAATTTCTTCTTTTAACACTTCATCATGATTTTTAGATTTACGAATTCCAAGAAAAACTTCATAAAGATAACCTAGTGCACTCAACTCACTTGAAATAGGTTCATATTAATTGGATCTCTTAAAAATATTAGCAAGTGGATGAGGATCCATAACCTCTTTGCTTTATGATTTTCAATAAACACACAATTATACCAAGCAAACAAGCGAACAAACAAAGTAAGACATAAGGGCAAACGAAAAGGCGCATGGAAAGAAGGCAAATAAAAAGGAGAATATTTTTCTGTTTTTCTGAAAGTATTTTAGAAGTAGGGGAGAGGAAAGCGAGAGGCAAATGGAAAATAGTGTAATGCAATAGATGAGAGTTTATGATGGAACTTGGTAGGATTGATGTAGAACCTTCTCGACAACGGCACTAGAAATTCTTCCTACTACTTGAGCTTGCGTTGGTTTTACCCTTGAAGAGGAAAGGGTGATGCAACAAAGTAGAGAAAAGTATTTCCCTCAGTTTGAGAACCAAGGTATCAAACCAGTAGGAGGTACGAGCAAGTCTCCAATCTATGCACCTGCACAAACAATCAAACACTTGCACCCAACACGATAAAGGGGTTGTCAATTCCTTCACGGTCACTTGCAAGGATGAGATCTAATAGAGATAGATATAAAAGATAACTAAAACATAAAACAAAGTAAAAACAATAAATTGCAGTAAGGTATTTTTAGGTTTTTTGTTTTATAGATCTGAAAATATATGATGGAAAATAGACCTTGAGGCCATAGGTTTCACTATAGGCTTCTCTCTTGAAGAAAGCATACGGTGGGTGAACAATTTACTGTCGAGGAATTGATAGAAACGAGAATAATTGTGATGATATCCAAGGCAATGATCATGAATATAGGCATCACATCCGTGACAAGTAGACCGACTCCTACCTGCATCTACTACTATTACTCCACACATCGACCACTATCCAGCATGCATCTAGAGTATTAAGTTTATAAGAACGTAGTAATGCCTAAAGCAAGATGACATGATGTAGAGGTATAAACTCAATCAATATGATATAAACCCCATATTTTTACCCTTGATGGCAACAATACAATACATGCCTGGATACCCCTTATGTCATTGCGTGAGGACACCGCAAGATTAAACCCAAAACTAAGCACCTCTCCCGTTGCAAAAAAAAAACCAATCTAGTTGGCCAAACCAAATTGATAGTTCAAAGAAAAATGCAAATATATCTTAATCATGCATAAAAGATTTCAGAGAAGACCCATATAATATTCATAGATAAATTGATCATAAACTCACAATTCATCGGATCTCAACAAACACACCGCAAAAAGTATTACATCGAATAGATCTCAAAGAACATCAAGCAGAACATTGTATTGAAGAGCAAAGAGAGAAAATAAGACATTATGGACCCGTAGGTCTATGGTAAACTAGTCACACATCATCGATAGGGCAATTGGATTGATGTACAAGCCCTTTGTGATCGAATCCCCCTTTGGCAGATCGCCGGAAAATGCCCCAAGATGGGATCTCACGAGAATAGAAGCTTGCGGCAGTGGAAAAGTATTTTGGTCGATGCTTCTGTTGGTTTGGGAATATTTGGGAATTTATAGACCAAGAATTAGGTTTGGAGACTCCCGTGGGACCCACAAGCCAGGGGCGCCCCCCTAAGGCGCGCCCTGAGGGCTTGTGGTCCCCCGGGTCTCTTCTGGCCCCCTCTCCAAGCTACGTGGATGTCTTCTGGTCCTAGAAAAATCATCATGAAAGTTTTATTCCGTTTGGCTTCGTTTGATGTTCCTTTTCTCTAAAGCTCGAAAACAAGGAAAAAAAACAAAAACTGACACTAGGCTCTAGGTTAATAGGTTAGTCCCAAAAATAATATGAAATAACACATAAATGCATATAAAACATCCAAGATAGATAATATAATAGCATGGAACAACCAAAAATTATAGATACGTTGGTGATGTATCATTGGCTTGCTGATGAGGCAAAGCATTTTATTCTTCAGATTTGTTCAGAAAGATATCCAAGACATCTGGTTCCACGTGAGTAGCACCAGCAGGAATGTGAACTTGCACAGGGCTGGCTTGTTGCATGGGTTTATCCTCATGAGGTGGAGATGGTGGAACTTGGTGGAGAGGTGTGCTTGAATCAGTCGGAGCACCAAGAGTTGTCTCAGGGCAAGGAGGCTTGATTCCTTTTGGCTTGCTAGCCATAGCCTTAGACTTTTGATGTTTCTCTTCCGTTATTCTTAGTTGTGCAAGATCAACCTGGCAAGCATTTCGTCATTCTTTCGGTCACACAGCTGAGGCAATTGCATTTTCAGACGCGAGTGCCATTCAATCTTGTCATTTCTCATGACACTTAGAGCTTTTGTGAGATCAAGAATCTCTTTATTCAGGCCTTTCCTTTTAGATTCGTTACTAGCATCTTTCCTCATTTTCTCGAGAGTTTTCTTGTCCTCAACCGCTTGATTCAGCTTCTCGGTCCTGTTTACCATCTCAACAAAATGTTTCCTTACTAGCTTGGTAACATCATGAGGAAGACCCAAACTGCTAAAATTAACTAATTTTACATTGTAGGCAACATTTTGAATAACATCAATCATGAGATCAATGTCATATTTCTATTCCTTTGTGAAAGCAGGAACACTGGTTTTGGCTTTCTTCGGAAAACCAACAGCTTTCTCTACGGGGAGCAGCTTTCTCTTCGCGGTGGGGGCGGCGGAATCCGAAGGTTTATCAGAAACTGGAGCGGGTGCATGTCTTGGTGACGTCCTAACTGGGGGTGAATCTTTCATTAGTGACGGAGTTTGGTATTGCTTGGTTAGAAGATGAGGCGGAAGCTGCCTTCTTGTATTTTCTGGCAACATATTTCTTTCTGGGAGGTCGAGGGGAAACTGGTTTACTTGCCTTGCTTTCCTTTTAGACAGAGGGACGATCCTTTTTCTTTTGTACGTCTTGCCGAGCCAGCGTGATGTTTCGATCTTCGACTTGATTTTTCTTCGCAGCCCTTGCTTCACTCTTAGCTTTGTCTTTTGCTCTCTTTTCTACTTCTTCGGGAAAATCAGCAATTGTTTTCAGGGAGTTAGGATCAGCATTTTCAGTCGGAGGTTGCCTGACTTTTTCATCGTTTGGGCTATGGCAGTTTTCAGCAATATAATCATTCCAAGGTGGACTGAACGCAAACAAAATTTGATATTTCCTTTGAACATTCTCATAGTTGAACCATATATTCACCCAATGACGGTGAATTATTTGTAGACTATTATTTCTCTTAATTGTGGCTTAATCTCCAGGTGGAGTTTTATAGCTTTCGGGATCAGACATTTCTGTCGGTGTATTCTTCTCTTGGCCATGACCACCTTTCTTTAGATTTCCATTAGACAAAAGAGTCACAGCATCTATGACCAGTTCATCCTCAGGTTGACTGTGAGTCAAGGGAATATCATCCTCTTCTTCTTTTGATTCTGACTCAGATTTCTTTTTCGGTATCTTGGGTGGATTTGATGCTTTTAATCCACCAGTCAACTTCAATCGTTCAGACAAGGGAGGCAACTGAGGCATTTCGTCTTCAGAACTAGAGTGCTTTTTTGATTTGTGAGACATGACCAACCTGTGAATCAGAATAGATGCAAGGGAAAACAGGATAGGGTCACAAACATGCACAAAAGCAATTTTGATTGAAATCATAAAGTTTTTTTTCCAGAAGCAACAAAGGAATCCATGGTACACTTTGAGAAGATATCATCGAGAGAATTGCAACATGCCATATGAGGCAGAGTAACAACTATCTAATCTTTCGAGTGGAATACACATGAACCCTAGATCCAGGATAACGAGTGTCGGCGTCAAAACCGGCTGATCTCGGGTAGGGGGTCCTGAACTATGCGTCTAAGGCTAATGTTAACAGGAGGCGGGGGACAATGTTTACCCAGGTTCGGGCCGTCTCGAGGAGGTAATACCCTACTTCTTGTTTGATTGATCTTGATGATACGAGTATTACAAGAGTTGATCTACCACGATATCGTAGAGGCTAAACCCTAGAAGCTAGCCTATGGTTATGACTGTTCTTCTTCTATGGACTAAACCCTCTGGTTTATATAGACACCGGAGGGGGCTAGGGTTACACAGAGTCGGTTACAGAGAAAGGAATCTTAATATCTGAATCGCCAAGCTTGCCTTCCACGCAAAGGAGTCCCTTCCGGACACGGGACGAAGTCTTATATCTTGTATCTTCATAGCCCAACAGTCCGACATACGCATATGGTTCGGCTGTCTGAGGACCCCTTAATCCAGGACTCCCTCAGTAGCCCCTGAACCAGGCTTCAATGACGATGAGTCCGGCGCGCAGATTGTTTTCGGCATTGCAAGGCGGGTTCCTTCTCCGAATACTCCAAAGTTGATGTTGAACATAAGAATCGTGTCTGGCTCTGCAAAATAAATTCCGTATACCACCATGGAGAACATAATGTTTTCATGAGTCCAATCTGCCAACAGCTTTTTGACACGACATTATGTCATTATCCAGCCATTATTTCGTTTTTCCGGCCTGCTACTTCACGCTTCGCGAGGCGGTTTTATTGGCACGTCTTATCGAAGCAGAGATCGTGTCCCCTTATTACGGGATGCTCATCAACACGAGTGTGGGTAACCCAACCATTCCATTAGTATGATTCCTTGGGAATAGGCATATTTTAAGGCCATGCAGGGGACATTTCATATTCGTCACCTCTATAAAGAGGCCAGGACCTGTCCTCTTTTCCTCTACACTAGTCCCTTCCTCCCCTCCTACCTCGAGTTCCAACACCCAAGGGTCAACCTGGTCGCTTTGAGCTTCCAGCCATGTCCAAACATAGCCTTCAAGGCCGGTCGATAGCCTCTTCTGTCACAGAGGAAGACATCTCGATGCTCAGGGAGGCAAGATATTTGACTGAGCAGAGATCTACCACAGGCTCCCCGCTCAAGGGCGGGTTATTCCTACTCCCATATCCAATGAGAGGGTCGTGTTTATCTCTCACTTCCTTCAAGGGCTTGGGTTTGCACTCCATCCCTTTATTCGAGGGGTCATGTTTTATTACGGGCTATATTTCCACAATCTAGCCCCAGACTCTCTTCTCCATGTCCTGGCGTTTATCACCACATGCGAAGCTTTCCTCCGTATTTCCTCACACTTTGGCTTATGGCTGAATACTTTTGAAATGAAACTGAAGGTAATCAATGGGGAACAAGCAGAGTGCGGAGGCGCTTCACTAAGCAAGCTTACCAACTCCGCTTGGCCAGAGGGCTCCTTTGCAGAATCTTCTGACTTATGGCAATAGGAGTGGTTTTACATCACCGAACCCCGCGGTACAAAGCGGGTTGCCACTCCTGCATTTTGGTTGGGCCCTCCGCCACGGCTCGCATCGTGGATCAACAAGGGGATGGACTGGGGATCCACAGATGAAGTACGGACACTGCAAAGCCGCATCCGGAACCTTATTGAGAAGGACACCGGTCTCATGGACGTAATCCAAGTAATGTTAGTCCGCTGGATCCTACCCTGTCAGTGACGCCCTCTCTGTATGTGTGAATTTAATCCGGAAGGTCCACGGACTCTTCAGCACTTCTCCGGCGCGATGCTCAAGGAGATGTGGAAATTATTCTTCGGCGCACGAAAACAGTGGTCGGATACAACAGAAGACATCGGTCTTGACTGCAATCATCTGGATACTCCAGTAAGTACTCCATCCCCCAACACGACCTAGTCAAATTATTCATGACAACATACTGATAAAACTTTATCTGGCCAGGGCTGGCTAAAGAAGGCGAAAAGAATCAGGTGTTTGGCTCCACTTCCCGAGAATACTGCCGATCCGTTATTAACAAGGATGTTGGCTCCCGTGCCGTATCAAGTGCCGGCGGGGGAAGAAAAGGAGAGGAGTAGGAAGGTCACAAGTGGCCTTCATACCGGAGGTACGTCATGCACCGTACCCGGGGAAATCGAAATTCCTGTGTCTGAGAACGAACGGGGAGGAGAATTTAACATTCCCTCCCCCCACGGGAAGAAGAGGGCCTCCCCCGAAGACCTGAAGGCAGAGGCCTCTAAGCGGGGGAAATAATCCTTATCAGGGGGGCCCGTATTCGGGTGGCGACATTACCACACAATGCCCACAAGGGGGCCAGCCTCTACCTTACCGTAAGTGAACCAAGGTGTTTAATAAACATACCCCGTTCTTTTCATGTTTGTGAAGGATATATCTGAAACGCATGCTTTGCAGTTCGTCCTATAGCCTCCCTCAACAATTTTCGTCCTTGGGGGATCTCCTTCCGGAGATGATGGAGAGCGAAACAACGCCTCCTACTTCGCCGCCCCATAAGGCGGACCACCCTGATGTCTACTACACAACCTTCTTATTGTAGACGTTGTTGGGCCTCCAAGTGCAGAGGTTTGTAGGACAGTAGCAAATTTCCCTCAAGTGGATGACCTAAGGTTTATCAATCCGTGGGAGGCGAAGGATGAAGATAGTCTCTCTCAAACAACCCTACAACCAAATAACAAAGAGTCTCTTGTGTCCCCAACACACCCAATACAATGGTAAATTGTATAGGTGCACTAGTTCGGCGAAGAGATGGTGATACAAGTGCAATATGGATGGTAGATATGGGTGTTTGTAATCTGAAATTATAAAAACAGCAAGGTAACAAGTGGTAAAAGTGAGCGTAAACGGTATTGCAATGGTAGGAAACAAGGCCTAATGTTCATACTTTCACTAGTGCAAGTTCTCTCAACAATAATAACATAACTGGATCATATAAATATCCCTCAACATGCAACAAAGAGTCACTCCAAAGCCACTAATAGCGGAGAACAAACGAAGAGATTATGGTAGGGTACGAAACCACCTCAAAGTTATCATTTCTGTTCTATCTATTCAAGAGTCCGTAGTAAAATAACATGAAGCTATTCTTTCCGTTCGATCTATCATAGAGTTCATACTAGAATAACACCTTAAGACACAAATCAACCAAAACCCTCATGTCACCTAGATACTCCATTGTCACCTCAAGTATCTATGGGCATGATTATACGATATGCATCACACAATCTCAGATTCATCTATACGACCAACACAAAGTACTTCAAAGAGTGCCCCAAAGTTTCTACCGGGGAGTCAAGACGAAAACGTGTGCCAACCCCTATGCATAGGTTCATGGGCGGAACCCGCAAGTTGATCACCAAAACATACATCAAGTGGATCACGTGAATATCCAATTGTCACCACAGATAAGCACGACAAGCCATACATCAAGTGTTCTCAAATCCTTAAAGACTCGATCCGACAAGATAACTTCAAAGGGAAAACTCAATCCATTACAATAGTATAGAGAGGGGAAACATCATAAGATCCAACTATAATAGCAAAGCTCGCGATACATCAAGATCATGCCATAGAGAGAACACGAGAGATAGATTAAACACATAGCTACTGGTACATACCCTCAGCCCCGAGGGTGAACTACTCCCTCCTCGTCATGGAGAGCGTCGGGATGATGAAGATCGCCACCGGTGAGGGATACCCCATCCGGCAGGGTGCCGGAACAGGGTCCCGATTGGGTTTTGGTGGCTACAGAGGCTTGCGGCGGCGGAACTCCCAATATATCTTTTTATTCGATGGTTTTAGTGTATATGGGAATATATAGGCGAAAGAAGTCGGTCGGGGGAGCCATGAGGGGCCCATGAGACAGGGGGGCGCGCCCAGTATGGGGGGCGCGCCACCAACCTTCTTGGCTTCCTCGAAGCTTCTCTGACGTGAACTCCAAGTCTCCTGGATCATGTTCGTTCCAAAAATCACGCTCCCGAAGGTTTCATTCCGTTTGGACTCCGTTTGATATTCCTTTTCTTCGAAACACTGAAATAGGCAAGAAAACAGCAATATGGGCTAGGCCTCCGGTTAGTAGGTTAGTCCCAAAAATGATATAAAAGTGTAATGTAAAGCCCATAAACATCCAAAACGGGTAATATAATAGCATGGAACAATAAAAAATTATAGATACGTTGAAGACGTATCAAGCATCCCCAAGCTTAATTCCTGCTCGTCCTCGAGTAGGTAAATGATAAAAACAGAATTTTTGATGTGGAATGCTACCTAGCATAATTCTCAATGTAATTTTTCTTTATTGTGGCATGAATGTTCAGATCCAAATGATTCAAAATAAAAGTTCATATTGACATAAGAAATAGTAACACATCAAGCATACTAATAAAAGCAATCATGACTTCTCAAAATAACATGGGTAAAGAAAGTTCATCCCTACAAAATCATATAATTAGGCTATGCTTCATTTTCTTCACACAAAAATGTTCCAAAATTCTACACCCTCGATGACAAGACAAGCAATTGTTTTGTACTTAAATAATCTCAAACTTTTTCAACCTTCACGCAATACCTGAGTGTGAGCCATGGATATAGCATTATGGGTGGAATAGAATATGATGATGGGGATTGTGTGGAGAAGACAAAAAAGGAGAAAGTCTCGCATTGACGAGGATAATCAAAGGGCTATGGAGATGCCCATCAATTGATGTCAACATGAGGAGTAGGGATTGCCATGCAACAGATGCACTAGAGCTATAAAAGAAAACTAGTGGGTGTACATCCAACTTGCTTGCTCACGAAGACCTAGGGCATTTGAGGAAGCCCATCATAGGAATATACAAGCCAAGTTCTATAATGAAAAATTCCCACTAGTATATGAAAGTCACAACATATGAGACTCTCTATATGAAGAACATGGTGCTACTTTGAAGCAAAAAATATGAGACTCGCTATATGAAGGACATGGTGCTACTGTTACATAGCTACTGTTACATACCCTCAGCCCCGAGGGTCAACTACTCCCTCCTTGTCATGGAGAGTGCCGGGATGATGAGGATGGCCACCGGTGAGGGATCCCCCCTCCGGCAGGATGCCGAAACAGGGTCCCGATTGGGTTTTGGTGGCTACAGAGGCTTGCGGCGGCGGAACTCCCGACCTATCTTCTTATTCGATGGTTTTAGAGTATATGGGAATATATAGTCGAAAGAAGTTGACTGGGGGAGCCACGAGGGGCCCATGAGACAGGGGGGCGCGCCCAGTAGGGGGGGCACCCTCGTGGCTTCCTCGAAGATTCTCTGACGTGAACTCCTAGTCTCCTGAATCATGTTCCTTCCAAAAATCACGCACCCGAAGGTTTCATTCTGTTTGGACTCCGTTTGATATTCCTTTTCTTCGAAACACTGAAATAGGCAAGAAAACAACAATATGGGCTGGGCCTCTGGTTAGTAGGTTAGTTCCAAAAATGATATAAAAGTGTAAAGTAAAGCCCATAAACATCCAAAACAGTTATTGTAATAGCATGGAACAATCAAAAATTATAGATACGTTGGAAACGTATCAGACCCCGAGGTGTCGTCCTGGAGGATCTCTCCTAATCCACAAAGGAGGACCAGGCCAGAAGGTGACTCTTCGGCCGCCCGAGGTCCAGGGTGTCCTCGTAGAGAGACCGACAACAAAATCCCCGGACTATCCGATATGCAGCCAGACATATTGACGTTTCTTCTGCGGCAAGCGCCAATCTCAGAGGAACATCATACCTTAATGGGTACGGTGATTGAGAGAATTCCATCCGCAAAAAGCGGATTGAATGAAGCCTTTACAAGTCTACTAAGAGGCTTTGAGGTACATGATGTGACAATTTTTTTAACTATACCATAAACGCAAGGTGCACCGTCTATAGTAGCCCCTGAGACTCTGGTTGCCATCCAAACAAGGTGATCAGAGGATCAACAGATAAATAATCTCATGTAATAATTTTGCCAATTTGTACACACGCGGCTGCAGCCCAGGCCACTGCCCGGGCTGCCGAATTTGCCGAACTGAAGTGGCAACTTGATGTAGCGGATGAGGACATCACGTTTGTGAACAAGCGGCTTGACGATGCACAAGGTATGTCTTTTGGGCGGTCTGTGATTATAAATTGGAGCAAGATGCTAGAATTTATAATATGTTTGACTACAGATGGTGCTGCCTCCATGGAGACCCTTCGATCTGAGCTTGCCTAGGCCAAGGAGCAAGCCATGATAAGAAACGCGGCTGCCGAGAAGGCAGTTGGTGAGTTAAAAGCTGAACAGGCTTCTCATTGCCCGAGTGAGGAGAAAATATTCAACATGGCGCTTGAGCTAAGGGATGCCGCTAGCCGATATGAACTTCTCCAGAAAGAGAATCAAGCAAAAACGACTGACCATGAAAAGGCCTTACAAGCGACAAAGGAAACCCGGTCCGAGGCCAGAGCGGCACGGGAGGAGATCTGGCAAGCCGGGGAGATCGCGGCTGGGTAGCTTTTTTTATTGTGAACTAAGTTCGATGACCCGAAGTATGCCCCGCTTAATCAAATGTGGGGCTACTATATAGCCATAGGAGTTTGATAGTGGGGCTACTATATAGCGCCTGGTATGTCCGTGTTTATCCGAATATGGTGTGTTTACATACATGACCAGGAAACCGGTCCTTCATTAATGTGGAGGAATCGTGAAGATTCCGCTGAGTCATCGAGTGGTTGACCAGCTCTCGCTATATCATGACAGACAGTTTTCGGCTTTCACTACTGATGTGCTCGTCCGGATCAACCAGGGCAAAATCATAGTAGTTCTCCCTTGGCTGCCTTAGCAAACAGAATGGAACGTATGGTAGCAAACACATGAGCTGGCCAAACCCAACTATTGACCCAAGACATGATTCGGCGTTGATGCATATATGGCCGAAACTCACGACGCCGAACACTCCCGAAGGTATTCGGACTTTTCAATATATACCGGGCTGGGTACAGCCCCCGGTAATGAACCCCGAATTCAAGGCACGTGCTACGACCCGACCTGAGGAGAGAGCGCCTGTGGTGAGGATATAGTTCACAGAGCACACTGTTGGCTGCGTCTATAACATCCATCTTAGTACGGCGAACCGTAAGTTCGCAAGTACTGTCAATATCTTTCCTGGGCGCTTTATATGCCAGGAGGGTATGACACAACAAGAGATAATAATAAGAAAAGAGGTTTACACTGGGTCTTAATCTAAACAGAAACCTTTAAACGGGGCCCTGCTGCACGTCTGCGCCTTTGTCTCTGTTGTGTCGTGTCCTTGAAGGGTATATCATGATGGCCGATCTGAAAAAAGAAAGAACCAGGTGAAAGAATCTGGTACGGCCGTGGGTACAGTTTGTTGGTTTTGATGAATCGTGAACTGTTGCTTCTTGAGTCCAAATAGGGTGAAGCCGAACTATAGACTTCTTACGTGCAGGGTGCCCCCAGTGCTACCCAAGGAATTTTAAGTGTATGTATATGTATATGGGAAAACAATGACAGTCTTCTTATGGGTTGATCTATGGGGCCAGGGCTGCTAAACAAGCTCGGGTTTATCTGAGCTGCTACACATAGGTGTGCGCCAAACACGTTTGGCTGTGTCCGCGGTCTTGAGGACTGATGAGCTGCTTGGCTTGAAAAGGCCACTTCGTGCTTTGGTTACTAGAGCCACCGCATATTCTTCTGTACGAAGAGAATGCTCCGTGTTTCCACTGACTGTGATAACGCCGCATGGTCCAGGCATCTTGAGTTTAAGATAAGCGTAATGCGGGACTGCATTGAAATGGGTGAAGGTTGTTCGTCCGAGTAGTGCATGATAGCCACTTCGGAATGGAGCAATGTTGAAGATTAGATCTTCGCTTTGAAAGTTGTTGGGAGAGCCAAAGATAACGTCCAATGTTAGAGAGCCCGTGCAGCGGGCCTCTAAACCTAGTATTACTTCTTTAAAGGTAGTGCTGCTTTGCTTAATTCTTGATAGGTCGATCCCCATCTTACGGACAGTGTCCTGATATATCAGATTGAGACTACTGCCTCCGTCCATGAGGACTCTAGTGAGGTGGTATCCATCAATTATTGCGTCGAGCACTAAGGCAGCCGAACCCCCGTGACGGATACTAGTCGGATGATCCCTGCGATCCAAGGTGATCGCATAGGCCGACCATGGGTTTAATTTGGGTGCGATGGGCTCTACAGCATATACGTCTCAGAGTGCGCATGTGCTCCTTCTTTGGGATATGAATGACATAGATCATGTTCACTGTTCTTACCTTCAGTTGAAATTTCTTCTTTCCCTCCGTATTCGGTTGGCGAGATTCGTCCTCGTTTTCATTTTGTGGTCCCTTCCCCTTGTGTTTGGCGTTGAGCTTGCCGGCCTGCTTGAAGCCCCAATATTCTCTATTTGTATGATTAGCTGGCTTGACGGGGTTGCCTTGAATCTGGCATGACCTGTCTAGAATTTTGTCTAGGCCGGATGGACCATCTTTGCTGCCTTTAAGTGATGTTTTTCGTTGACCGGGTCTAGAGCCCCTGAATCCAGTATTTACCATTGTGTTGTCTGGGCCTTCATCATTGTTTCTACGCTTGTTTTTATTGCATCGTGATTTTCCATTGCCATCCCTGACTTCGGATGTGCTAGGATCGCTGGTGCTGCTATGGGCCAACCAGCTATCCTCTCCCGCACAAAAGTGGGTCATGAGTGTAGTTAGGGCTGCCATTGTCTTCGGCTTTTCCTGGCCGACGTGTCTGGCTAGCGATTTGTCCTGGACACTGTGTTTGAAAGCTGCTAAGGCCTCGGCGTCTGGGTAGTCGACGATTTGGTTCTTCTTAGTGAGAAATTGGTTCCAAAGCTTACGGGCTGACTCTACGGGCTGTTGGTTTATGTGACTTAGATCGTTTGCATCTGGAGGTCGGACATAGGTCCCTTGGTAATTGGCCATGAAAGCGTCCTCAAGTTCTTCCCAGCTTCCTATGGAATTTTCGGGAGGCTTTTAGCCAGTGTCGAGCTGGTCCTTTTAGCTTGAGGGGTAGGTATTTGATGACGTGGAGATCGTCTCCGCGAGCCATGTGGATGTGAAGAATAAAGTCTTCTATCCAGACCGCAGGGTCTGTTGTTCCATCGTATGCCTCGATGTTCACGGGTTTAAACCGCTCTGGAAATTCGTGATCCAACACCTCACCGGTGAAGTACAGGGGGTGTGCAGCACCCCTGTATTTGGCTATGTCATGGCGTAGGTCCGACAGTTGTAGTTTTTGGTGTTGGTTCCGATCTGTTAAGTGATCAAAATATTTGGTTTGATGGCCCTAATCTTGTGCAGGAACGCGTTCCCTGGACCCATAAAAGGACATGGTTCTGCCGGCCCTTTTGTCCAGGTCTTCACGTAAATTGTGTTTCTGGTTCTTGGTTGCGACCTCCCTTCCTTTATGGGGAGGGGGTGCGGGTTTGTGTGCGGATTTGTTAGCCGCTCTGTCTCGGACACGAGGTGGTCGGTCTGGTTGATCGGTCGTATTGTTATTCAGTGGTATGGGCACGATAGCCTCATCGTTGAATTCGGGCAGCAGTTTGCGTTTGGGGTAGCTCTTTGTTTAGTGATTACCGCCGTATTTTTCCTCAGTGTCGAGCACTTCGTTCCATTTATCATTGAGGATATCCTAAGCGGCTTTAAGCCGTTGCTTCTACTTCTTCAAGCTCCTCACGGTGGTGATAAGTCTCTGGTGGAGGCGCTCTTGTTCCAATAGTTTTTCCGGGACGATGAATTCATCATCATCCAGACCGATCTCCTCTTCGGAGTCAGGTTGATAATTGGTGTCTTCGGCATCGCCGTGATCAAACAGTGGCCCCGGAATGTGTTCGTCGTCTCCTTGCTCGTCCTGCTCCTTTGCTGGTTCTGCGGGGTCTTCATTGTCTTCAGCATCGTCCGGAGTGCTATTTTCTCTTCTGTCGGTATCGCTATTTTTACCATGGCGTAAAGAGCGGCGCCGCTGACGTCGGCGCTTTGGCTGCTTCTCAGGAGGCTTGTCCTCGACTAGATCCTTTTTATTCTCACCATTGTCTTCTTTAGGTGTATCCACCATGTATATATCGTATGATGAGGTGGCTGTCCAACGCCCTGTAGGCGGTGGTTCCTGCGCCTCTCCGGCATCATCGTCCATACCGTCAATGTCTTCGGAGTCAAAATCAAGCATGTTGGTCAAATCGTCGATAGTGGCTATCAGGTGGGTGGTGGGTGGGCAACGAAGCTCTTCGTCATCCGCTTTCCACTCAAGCCGGACATAGTTCGGCCAAGGATCTCCTGATAAGGAGAGAGACTTTAATGAGTTTAACACATCACCTAAGGGTGAGTGTTGGAAGATGTCCGCGGAGCTGAACTCTAAGATCGGCGCCCAGTCAATGGGTGCGGATAGACGCGGTTCAGAGCTTATGACAGGAGATGAGTCCGAGGTTCCGATGACACATGCCTCATTGGAGGTCAGATCTGTGTTCAGCTCTAGTACTGCTGAGTCTGCGGCCTCCATGGAGAGGCTGAGCTTCTCGTCTTCGGATGGCGTGATCTGCTCTGGATCTAGGGCCGGAGCGGTTACATGTGCTATCTCCTGAGCATAGTCCGATGACAGATCCTTCTCATGTTCATCGTGGCGACAGGGTGCAGCTGTCATGGGCTCGAATCCGCAAAGATCAAGTCTCCGCGGATGTCGGTTGTGTAGTTCAAGCTTCCAAACCTGACCGGATGGCCAGGGGCGTAGCTGTCGATCTGCTCCAGATGGCCAAGCGAGTTGACCCGCAATGTGAAGCCGCCGAATACGTTAATCTGTCCGGGGGTAAAAATCTCACCCTGGACTGTGTTGTCGTGGATTATTGAAGGAGCCATCAAGCCTTATGGTGACGACACAGAGAAACTCTCAATGAAAGCACCAATGTCGGTGTTAAAACTGGCGGATCTCGGGTAGGGGGTCCTGAACTGTAAGTCTAAGGCTAATGGTAACAGGAGGCGGGGGACACAATGTTTACCCAGGTTCGGGCCCTCTCGACGGAGGTAATACCCTACTTCTTGCTTGATTGATCTTGATGATATGAATGTTACAGGAGTTGATCTACCACGAGATTATAGAGGCTAAACCCTAGAAGCTAGCCTATGGTTATGATTGTTCTTCTTCTACGGACTAAATCCTCCGGTTTATATAGACACTGGAGTCGGTTACAGAGAAAGCAATCTTCGTATCCTAATCGCCAAGCATGCCTTCCACACAAAGGAGAGTCCCATCCGGACATGGGACGAAGTCTTCTATCTTGTATCTTCATAGCCCAATAGTCCAGCATACGCATATAGTCCGACTGTCCGAGGACCCCTTAATCCAGGACTCCCTCAACGAGTACGAAGGAAAGAATACAAACCGTACCAGTTGTAACCTAGTTAACCCTAAGGATCTACAACAATGAAATAAAGCAAGAAAAATGCGTCCATATGAACTGCCCTAGAAAAGAGAATAGGTAGAGGCAGTTCTAGATCCAGGTGCCCTAACTTGGAAACTAGGATCGACTACGGCAATGCGGAGGAGAGGATTTACTACACTGGCGTGACCAACCACGGCGAGACTTCTTCAGAGTTGCACGATGAGGCGCTTTGACGGCGTTGCTTCGATCTCGGGCTCGGGAGGAGGTGGATGAAGAAATGACAAACCAGAGAGGAGGAAGACACGGGGAGGTCTGTATATAGCAGGAGCGCAGAACCACCTCTCCGAGATCTACAGCCAACAAACGTGGGACGTTCCACATAAAACGGACACAGTAATGATTGTGGGGATCGTGGGCACGTGGCAACCGTTTTCAGCGAAAATCTCGGAAACTGAACGAAACACTGAAGGGTTTAAACAATCAAAAACGCCAAAAAACTAATTAAAGTTCAAAGTTGATCTCATTCGCGACCAAGGACGTCGGACTGAAGTCTTCTTCAGATCAAATTGCATGTTTATGACGGACAACATAGAATGTATGAGAAAGAATAGAGGGATAACATGGTCCGAATCAAAACACCCAGCCAAACGAGTGAGAACACAAAACCACGAAGCTTTGAGTGAGTTGATATACAGACAGAACACAAACACAACGAAAAGCAAAGAACTCAAAAGAAAAAACAAGGAACTAGCATCGACAATATAGATCTCATGATAAAGAATAAGCGAATGGATTTCCTAAGATAATATTTGCAAGAGAGGATTAGTTCTTTTTCGCAACCCACAATTGCATGGGTAACGAGGATCTCATTTTCTTCGTCTGAGTAGGAGTATTCTTTCGGCGAGGTCTGCAAGACACTTGTACATTTCAGAGTAGTCATATGAATATGCATTGAAGTTATTTACAGAGACATGAGTATAATGATTTGAGGAGATGCACATGTATTCCTTCTGTCAAGGGTTTGATCGATACCCATTCAAAAGTTTTTTTGGCCATTCTGCAAATGATAATAATTGTCTCGAAGAGAATTATTCTGCATATTAAAGTTAGTATTGATAGATAAATTTTCAATAATGCACTTCTTCACCCAGATTTCCTTCTTAGGTGAACCAGACCTGATGTTATTAGCAACATATCGAGCAAATACCTTACCATTCTATTGTTTGAAGAATTTATAGTTCTAATCATCAGACTCATCAGAATCAACATTAATGGAAGTATCATATCCTGACATAATTGCAAGTTCTAGTGTTTTGCTTTTAGCAAGAACCCAAGTCATTCGAGGATACTGTTCAGGAGTCTAGTATGTTCCTTCAACGTTGAGTATTCTTTCGAAACCCGATCCTTCCTTTCGAGGATCTTTGTGCAGTATTGACTTCTTAAGAACATCACCGAGGGTTTGATGCCCTTTTAGGCTCCTTAGCATTCCTGTCTCAAGCAAGTCCTTTAGCGTGCAATTTTCCTCAGTAACAGTAGAAAATTTCTTGGAAGATGGGTCAGTGATACCATTCATAGTAGTAGCAATATTCTTGATAACAACATTAGAATTTTTAGCATGAGAATCAACATTACTGCATTCTAGGCATTTTAAGCAAGGAGGCACAGTCATTAGGAAGTCGAACAGATTGCTCGGCAAAGGGAGAAGCTTTTTTCTTTCGCAAGCTCATTATGAGATTGTTTTGGAGACTCGACTTCTTGATTCTTGTTAAGGAATTCATCAGATGAACTCTCGAAGTTGACTAAAAGAGAATCATATTTGTTGGAAAGATCATCGATAGTCGAAGAAAAAGCATCATGCTCTTCCATAAACTTTTGATTCTTCTCCATCTCTTCGACCAACAATTCTTTGGTTTTCCTAAGATTCTTCTCAAGCATTTCAAGTTCATCATGTTGAGATTTTGCATTCTTGACCAGTTTAGCGTAGGCAATATATTTAGGAGAATATCCATTCATGGATTTTTGGTGTTTTGCTGATACCTAATCCTAAGATGATTTTGCCATGAGAGAGAATGTGATTAGTTCATCATCACTTGAGGTATCATCATCGGAGTTTAATTCGGGTGATTTGTTTGATGATTCATAGGCAATGAAGGCATTGCTCCTTCCTATCCTTATGTAAAATTCTTCATCATCTTATTCAGTGTATGTTCCCTCCTCTTGAGAATCCAGGGTCATTTCAGCACATGCTCTAGTCAGCTGTGATATTCTCTTCATATTTGACTCAATGGATGCTCTGGCTTTCACGTCAGTGATTGGTATCGTCGAAGAAGATAAGGAAGATTCATTTTTCTTTGAGAGCTTTGTATGACGATCCATTTGTGTGAATCCATAGCAGTGAAGATATTTCTATCTGTTGCTAGGTTTTCCTTCCCGGCAGGGATAGTCTGCTATGAGATGACTGGATTGTTTGCACTTGAAGCACTTCATTTCTTTTGGGGGTAACCTTCTTCACGATTTAGGCAAGTCAAATTCATCATCATTTGTGAGGCATAAATTTTGTCGTCTGATATCACTTAGCCTTTCTGTTAGCATATCTAGTTCTCTGGTGATGGTGTGTTGATTCTCAATATCTTCTTCTTCGTGTGAACTTCCATAGTTCAAGAGAATTTCTCCTTGACCTTCCCAATAAGATTCTTGATCTACATTTTCTAGTTCCGTCTTTTTTTCGTGAAGTGACAATAGTTTCATGACCTCTACATAGTGAAGTTCTTCATAATCTGGTCTTTGCTTGATTTATGTGATGACGGGATCGAATGTAGCATCAAGAGCACTGAGCAGCTTGTTGACCACATCTTTATCAGTGATATCAATTACTCGTCGTTGATGAAGTCTTTCAACAATATTTGTCAATCGCTCAATGAGTTCAGTAGCACTTTCTTTTTGAAGGCTTCCGAAACAAGCAAATGCGGGACGAAGCATTTGAGTGTGAGGGTCTGTTCTGGCAATGAATTCTTCTGAAACCAGCAAACATGGCATCCCAGAATTTCTTAGTAGTGTCAAGCATTCAGAACCGAATGAAAATGTCCTTTAAGACATTTGCACAGATGATGTCTTTTTATTGTGCACCCAACCACAACATATCTTTGTCATAAGGGGTTGGAGCATCGGGTTGCTGAATAGTGTATCCATTTTCCAAAATCTTCCACAGTTGTAGATCGATGGCCTGAATCCTGATTCTCATTTTTTCTCTCCAGTAGAGATATTCATTTCCATCGAAGATAGGAAATCTTTCAGAGTGCAAGGATCTACCTGTATATGACATCCTCGAAACTCCAAGAATGTTAGACCTTTAATAAACAGAGACAGGGAGTACCTGCTCTGATACCAATTGTTACGACCGAGAGTATATCGACAAGAGGGGGGGTGAATGGGAGATTCAAAAATTCCTTGCAAATGTTTTGATATGATCCCAAACACAACAACAGAAATAAGGTTCAGTAGATATGTACTCAATCAAGCTTTCTATTGAGGAATGAACCCTTCGATGTAGGATGCAATGATGGTTCGAGCATAGGATACAACTGGCTTGATGGTAACGATGGTAATGCAATACGCCAACATAAATAATATCATGACAAAGAGCTAGAATTAAACTATGATGGATAACTACGAAGAATGACTATACTGATGTAAAAGATCACATCGCAGAGAATAACAAGAACTAAGTTAGCATGAAAGAATGATGATGGTGCAACAGAATGAGCAATGAGTGATAACTGCCACAATGAGAGTGGAGCCGAATGACATGCAACAGAAAATAATTGATCAGATAACTATCATCACAAAGCACATATATATGAAGAATGCTAAATGTAATGCAGCAAAAGAAATAGAACAAGTGGTGCTTGATGGCGACTGAGAGATTTGGTACATAAGCTCTCTTCACCCTTCTGCCAAAGGGCTACGTCTGGTTGGAGGGGCTGTGACTTAACACGGAAGATAATGTCTCTTCACCCTATTCTCCTTCAACTCGAAGCTGATCAGACTTCAGTTGATTTCACTCGTGATAGATACTTGTTGGCAATCTCAACACCTTCGGTCGACCTCCGCAAACCACAATCACTCTTGGTTGCTGATGATGTAGCTAAGTGAAGACAACAACTCTTCAACACTCGAGCCGAAACCTATCCATCAAGAGTGTGCACAACTCTCAAGAGTAATATGTACAAGAACACTAACACTAACTCAGAACTACTTTGATGCTCAACCACTTTCTAAGTTTGGGCTCTTGATTTTTCTTTCGGTGGATCTTAAAATCAAATCACTCAAAGAGGTGGTGCTCAAATCAATATTCTCGGAAATCTTAAGCAAAGCAGCCACCGGACAAAGCCAGTGCGGGGTGGCTATTTATAGCCACAACCTTCCCGGGTGGGAATTACCAAATAAGACATCGAGAGCAGCAAATGGCCGAAAAGACACGAGTCCAATGGTCGAATTTGGAGCAAAATGGTAACATTGCGTGCGGAGCAAGTAATGCTAACTCCTCGTTATGAGACAAATCTCTCGCAACAAATAAGATCATAGTCTTTTGCTAGCAAGGATTTTCTCGGAACACTAAGAGGTTTCTCTCACAACTTTCATAGGTTTGAGCTAAGAATCAGAGCGGATCTAAGCTTCGAGAACCTATCTCTTAATAGTACGGAGGTCCTATGACTCAAATGAACCAAAGAAGAAAACGAAAAGAATACTAAGTCTTCAATTTGTCTTAGATTTCTGTTCGCTACAGTCAATTTCTTTGGACAACAACACCGAGCCAAATGCTTTGCTTCAGTAGTAAAATTTCAAGGGGATATTTCCTTCACAACAATCTTCTCATCTACATATCTTCACTAGATGTAGCTTGTTCTTCCCTACAATGCATATATACTTCGGTGAAGCTCCTTTAACTTGGCACCGGAGACAACATTCTCTTCGGTTTCAGTATGGACTATTTCTCCTTGTATGCACTAGCAAACAAATTAGTCCTTACCTGTTTCTGTCAACAATCTCCAAAACATAGGAAGGCAGATATTGCACCAACACTCCCAATCCGGTGTCTTCTTTTACTGATATTCTCATGGTGGGGCATGTGGCGATGATGTGGCTGCCAAGGGTTGTGCGCTACTTCAAGTTGTCGGAGGCCCTATGCGGATGACGGGTGGCTCGGAGAAGGGCTATGGGCTTTCTGTAGAGCAACCACTCTCATCCAAGTCGTCATTGTCGTATATGTCTAGTTTGTGGATGTTGAATGAGACCTCTTGGCCATCAAGGACCAGTTATAGATGTTGCTTGGTGGCCCGCCAATTCCTTCGCTGACTGTCGTTGCCGATGTGCAACCCGGAATGGAAGAACCTTGCTGCGTCATGCAGGACATAAATCCAATGTTTCCAACATCCTGCCGACTCTGACGAACATCGGGATGTGGTGCCCAAGAAATGGAGGTGCCGTACGTTAGAAGGAAATGGCACTAGATCGACAAAACCAGAAGGGGAAACAAGACCTCGGGAGGATGAGAAGGGAGGACGCGTCGATCACCTCCATATCGCTGGCTCGGTCATCTCCTATCATGATGGATATCTGGAGGAGGTGGTGCCCGCGCGATCTGAGTAAATCATTATAGATCTGACATGAATGTTGGCTGGTGCCAAATCGACCGCCATGGGCATCGCCACTTGTGCTGTCAGAAATCTAGAAGAAGAACGGAGTCGTGAAGAGAGATGGCATGTTTTATGGACGGATAATTCATGTTTTATATGGGGAAAAGACGGGGTAGGGTCCCAGCCCGGACTGATGGAGCATGCTACGCGTCGGACGGCAAATCTTTTAAAAAGATCCGTCACCTCGACGGCCGTTAGATCTGGCGTCATCCAGTGGCCAAGCCCCGTCCTTACTATTACAACAAAGTTAGTGTTGCATAACGAACATCACTGGCAAAATAAAACTTTGCAACAAAGCACATGTTGTAGACAAAATTGGAATAAAGGTTTTGCTGCTTAAAAAACGTCTTCACTTTTTGCAACATAGATTATGTTGCGAAAAGGACATTTGCAACACGGATAATGTTGCAGATTTTTTTTCCAATCAAATATGATATCGCAGAAGCACCTTTGTCGTTCACCGCCGCCCGTTTGCAACACCATCGTTGTTGTAGAAGCTCGTCTCTCCTCTTCCTCTATCGTGGCGCTCATGGGATTGTGGTGATTCACACATCGTGGGTGGGAGTACGTTGACCTTGGCAGTGGATGGTTCTGGGACGATAGATCTCACTGACCCCGGAATGATTAGTGCGGCAGGTGGCGACGGGGTCGAGATGAGGATGTGCAGTAAATGGGGAGGTTCCCGACGCAACACGGGGATGAGGCAGCGTGCGGGGGCATGGTTAGATGGTGGCAGCTTCGCCCCTCTACCCAAGCTCGCAGCTAGACCCGACCATGGACACTCTTCTCACAACAGGTAGAGGATTTGGGTACATGATTGGGGAATGTACACCCATGAGAGAGACCTGGAGGTAGGAGATGAAGCTCAGGGGAAAAGATGTGGTAGTGCTCTCTTTGTTTGAGATAAGAAGAATGGGAGAGCGGTAGGGCGGGTCCTATGTGGGATGTGCCGCACAGTCGTGGGATTGGGTTTGCAACATAGTCTGTGTTGCAAAAGCAGCCTCCGCAACAAGAGACACGTTTCAAAGCTCCTACATGTAAAGTTAATTTGACGGTTGCGGACACGCGTCGCACGAACGAGGTGATGGACGCTCGCGTGTGATCCACTGGCTGAAGCCAAAGTGTTTCCCCTGATTGAGCCTCACATTGGACCGAACCAACAATGGGTACTCTTTTGTGGGACAGACTGGCTGGGTTTCAGCTCGACCGACTATAGCCATCACTGGTCGATGCCATTAGTGTGACTGTGTGAGGGGCGGCAGTGGCTGCTCGGTCATGATGTGTCGTTCATCCGGATCCTCCTGCTTTGTTGGGCTGTCTAGCACCCTTTTTTGGCATAAGCATTTTTGGTCTCACCGAGGTGGCCTGGCTAAAAATTGAACCAAACCAATTGTTCATTGGACAACCCCTAAAAAAAATTATTCATCAGACCGAAAATTGCAGCTAGGACAGACTGCATACACTAACGGGTTGGGTCCGGCCGGTCCGGTTAAGAGCAGGACCCAACCCTTAACCCGTGTGCAGTTTGTGGCACCTCGAGTCTCCCTGTTTATATCATTGATGGTTGTTGCCCACTGCACGCTGCTTCGCTGCTATATGTACTGACGACCGTCAACAGATATCTTCCTACTCGCCTCAACTGAGGCATGGTTGTCCTCGTCGCTGCTCGTATCAGCCATTGCATGCTTTTTTCATAAATCTCCCATATACAACATATTTCACCATAAACCAACGTAGATCTAATTCTTCATCTTAGTTTGGCTGCTATACAATCCTAACAACATAGAGGCTACAAGGAGACCTCTGAGAGCAGTGCTTCCTTTGTAAGCACTAGTCATGCTTTGGTTGATGACAGTTGCTGGGGACATTAGCAATTTATACTTTAATTTGCTATCAAGTTCCGAAGTACACGCCATAACTGAACCTTCAATAACCTTTCCCGAAAGTGGTCTGTCGACATATATGTAAACCCTACTCAATTGTCCGCAGCTCATGCTAGCCTTAACTTCCAATAATGATTTTCCCAAGAGTGTGGGTGATGATGTGTTCAGAGCTTGCACAGAAAACTAGAATTTTTGCTGGGCAGTAATGTATCATACACCATTTGAAATTACTGAAAGAAGAGAAATTATATTCAAAAACGACATAATCAGGCGAGCGAGCGGGTTAAAGATTGATCGCATCAATTGATGTGCAGCAGCATGGCTGGCACTGTGCTCAGTCGCGTAGCGGCTCATATGCTAGTTGCCGGAAACTTGTAGTAGATAGCATTCATGTCATATTTAGTGTTGCAGTTGCGGAACGTGAAGTTTATTCGTGTTTCATCACCCATTATATGGTGGAGGGTTTGGGTACTAGCCTTGGTGGTTCATGTCATCACTAGTAGAAAAAGGGTCATTTGTCCCGATTCACAAGGGCCTTTAGTCCCGGTTCTGGAACCGGGACTAAAGGGTCGTTACTAAAGCCTCCCACCTTTACCAACCGAGACTAAAGGTATTTTTACGAAAGAAAAATTGAATTTTTTTTATTTATTTATTTTTGATTTTCCAATTTCTTAATTATTTTTCAATTTAATCTCTAATAACCCCTCATCACTGCTCAATTTAACCTCTAATCTCTAATCACCCATCATCATTCCAAATCATCTAACTTCCCAGCCAGTCACCCATCATCTCACTACTCCAGCCTGAGCCGGTCACCCATCCTCTCACTACTCCAGCCTGAGCATGCTTAACTTTCGGGTTCTATTCCCCCTCGTTTCCTAGTCTGCACTTGTTGTTTTCCTGACAATAGTAATATGTCAATCCTATTAACCCTCGGGAGTTTAGCTTGAGCCTGAAGTCACACGTTTCACTATTTGAGTTTGAAACTATTATTCTAAAAAACAATAATTATTTAGTAACACTTATATTTCTTCAATAAGTAGTTTCACCATAGTTTGACCATAGTTGACCAAAATTCAAAAAATTGAAATAATTATTTAGTAACACTAATATTCTTGAATAATTATGTAGTAACACTAATATTTCTTGAATAAGTCGTTTGACCATAGTTTGACCACAGTTTGACCAAATTTGACCATGGTTTGACCAGATTTGACAAAAATTATAAAAAGCTGTAATAATTATTTAGTAACACTAATATTATTGAAAAATTATTTAGTAACACTAATTCTTCTGGAATAAGTAGTTTGACCAATGTTTGACCTGATTTAACCAAAATTCAAAAAAAAAATTGGAATGTGAGCATAAGTTTTTTCCTTTTAGAATTTGAGGATTCTGAAAATTTGCAAACAGGCTGTAGGCTGTCAAAAGTTATAGCCGTTTTACATTTTCCGTACACTTTTTGCAAAGCTTGTCCAATTTTTTTTTTAAATTTTCCTAACTGTAGTACATGTAGTAACATAACTAGATCTCGAAGGATTTTAATTTTTAAAGTTTTTATCATTTTCTTTTGCTTTTTACAAAACTGAAAAGGCGATCCACAGGGGGGTAGAGTTTGAAAATGGGATGTTTAGTACCGGTTCGTGCCACGAACCGGTACTAATGCCTCTAACCCCATTAGTACCGGTTGGTGGCTCGAACCGGGACTAAAGGTCTAACCTTTAGTACCGGTCGGTGCCACAAACCGGTACTAATGGGCATCGCACCCTTTAGTCCCGGTTCGTGGCACCAATCGGGACTAAAGGTCCCATTTGAACCGGGACTAATGCATGTATAGTGCCCTAGCCGCTCGAACCGGGACTAATCCTCACATTAATCCCGATTCGTAATGCAACCGGGATTAATGCTCTTTTCTGGCCGAACCAAAGCCCTGTTTTCTACTAGTGCATGTTGAATGTTGCAGTTATGGAACGAGAGTTTTTATTCGTGTTTCACTTCAAACTATGGGCATGTAGGTTCTGGTATGTGTTTTAATGTCTAATTGTGTGTTGTACTGAATGAGAATCGGCCATTCCATTACTTCCCCCCCCCCCCCCCCCCCACACACACACAACAAAGTCCAGATGCTTGTTGCATGGCCACCCCAGGGGTTTGAAAATGCCAATCTAGCTTTTAGTGTTTACTTCCAATTACAGATATGTACTATCATCGAAAATTTTCAGTATGCTTCTCCATTAGAAATAATTGATGTTATTTTTAGGTGTGTTTTTATGGGAGTTGAGATTTTATTCGTGTTCCGTTTTAAAATATTGACATGTGGGTCTCCAATGCATTTTTCACGCCAACAATGTGCACTAGTAAAAATTCTAATTAGGTTGTCCATCACCTTCAAGATTTTATTTGTTTCCAAATGCATGCTGCGTTGTCTCCCCTTGAGTTTGAAAAAATAGCTCCATGGAGCTCGTCCTCTATTCAGCATTTCAGGCTATAACCCCACTATGTCCACTATTACTTTTTAGCAGGGTGCCGCTCAATTTGGCCAGTGTTAACATTCACCATATAGCCATGGAACTACTTCATTTGAGCAGGGTACTCGACATTTACGCTCGAGAAGCTGACACCGGTGTGCGAGAAGGTAGCTTGTGTACTCCAACCTGGGCCATCGGTGCTATGCCTGGAAGAATCAGGCTATACATATGGCAGATCTCATCTGATTCCTATACGATGCTTAAATCAAGCCATACGTGCATTAGACTGAACAAGCGAGCCCACAAGATTACATTGTCGTAGAAAACTCGGACAATGATTGTCATGTGTGGAGCAAGTGGTTCCGTGCCGGAATGCATCACCACTGAGAGCAACATCAGCTCTACCTTGCGGGACACCTCCTCCTCTTGAGAAGACTAATAATTTGGGAATTGCAAATATGGTTGCGGATACGATAGGACAGCTACACAGTTATATTTAATAAAGAACAATTCTACATTTCAGCTAGGATAATTTGGGTCCAAAGTATACCCGAAACGCAAGTATCTGAACTAATTCGTTGTGCATGAGTCATAGGTCATCGTGAGTTGATTGTGTGTTGTAGTTTACGGGCTTGAGGAGGAAGAGCCGTTAAAGTTGACAAGGCAATATTCCTTGTTCCTGTTTCAATCACGTGGAGTTGTTTTTGGCAAATATGTGCACTGTCTTCCGCAGTTCGCTCGTGCGGTTGTAAATTACTAGTCCAATGGACTTCCCTACTATGTCTTCGATGGTTTCTGTGTCCCATATGATATTCCGAGATTATGGTTTTCCATATGCCTCCCATTTTTGTTTCATAATAGATTGCGCCGATGCAATCCATTGCTTATCTCAATTGCTCTTTGGCTTCTGGGACACCGATTGTGTGTTTTCGGCTACTAGTACTATCATGCAGATAACATATTTAGAGGCTACTAGAAGTATACTATAGTGCCTCCTTTATAGGTGCTAGTCATGCTAACTCTGAGGAAGGTTGGTGTGCACATTGGCTAACTTGAAAACTCAGTGTTGTAGAGGCCCGAGTGAGCTAATGTGATCAGAGCACATAAAATTTCACCAAACCTGTTAGGATAAAGGTCAATTAAGGCTCATTTCCTCAGAGTTTAGGATTTGGTTGCAAAATTAATGGCTGAAAAGCTAATGTGCTCACCAACCATCCTTAGTCTAATCGTCACGAACACTTATAAAGGAGGACACACTACCTCTGTAGTATACTCCCTCCGTTTCTTTTTAGTCTGCATATAAGATTTGGTCAAAATCAAATTTTGTTAACTTTGACTAAGTTTGTGAAAAAATTTATCAAGATTCATAATATGAAATTAGTATTGCGAGATGCATCATGAAATTAATTTTTATACCATATAACTTTAGTATTGTAGATGATGATGTTTTTTCTACAAAGCCGGTCAAGTTTTACAAAGATTTACTTTGACCAAATCTTATATGCAAACTAAAAAGAAACGGAGGGAGTACTTCTTGTAACATTAGCAGCCAAGCTAACAAGAACGTGGTTGAAGCTCCTTGGTGAGAGAGAGAGAGAGAGAGAGAGAGGTGACACTAAATGATGGCTTGTATGTACAATATCGTGGCCACCAAGTATTTCTGAGGAGGGAAGGCATATGGAAACACGTCATCTCGACCACGTAACTTGTGTGTACAATATCGTGGCTAAAGATGGCAATGGTAGTGTACCGACAGGGTAGAGCAATACCATACCCATATCCGTATAGTCAGTGGGTATAAAATTCTACCCATGGGTATGAAAATTTACCCTTACCAATAGTAGAAAAACCCCCATTCGACCCGGTTCGTGAGGGCTATTTGTCCCGTTTCACGAATCGGGACTAAAGGGTCGTTACTAAAGCCCTGTCCTTTTAGTCCCGGTTCGCCAGGAACCGAGACAGATAGGGGCTCCACGTGGCCGCTGCTGCTTGCCCAGGTAGGGGGGCCTTTTGTCCCGGTTGGTGCCACCAACCGGGACCAAAAAGCTTGCACGCGTCAGCATTCAAGGTCCTAGGTTTTTTGTTTTTTCTGAAGGGGGGGGGGGTTGGGGGGTTTTGTAGGGTTAATTTAGGGGTTTCGTATATTGTATTAGCTAGATAATAGAGAGAAATGTCCTCTCTTATCTCCATGCTTGGTCGACGCTACGTATAGAGAGGACTCGACGCGCTAGCTAGCTAGTAAGCAAATGAAGGAAACTATCAAGTACAGAAGATCGTCATGAACATATACAGAAGTGATCGACCTCTCCTTCTCCGAGAGATTGGTCGAACAACAAGTTTTCGTATATCTTACGGATGCTACTGGCTATATATATATATATATATATATATATATATATATATATATATATATATATATATATATATATACAATGCGTAAGATCTCTTACAATACCCTAACATATGAACTCAACATCCACATGCATGGTGGTATTCTCCGGCTTTATTGATGACGTGGTCAAGAAAGAATCTTGCCAATTCCTCTTGAATTGCTCGCATCCGATCTTCTGGTAGGAGTTCATTCCGCATCTCCCACATCTAATTTGAATAAGGAGGTCAATACTTATATATGAATGAAACTCAACAGAAATGGTGGAAATAAAATAAAGTTGTGAATATTTTTGCTTACGCACTTCATATTGTCTTTTATAGTAGCCCCGCCTATTCTTGGCCATCACGTTGTAGATGAACTCACACACGTAGTATCCACAATAATTATTGCCGGTCCTGCCACAAGCACTTTACGAGAAATAGAGGTCAATCAAACTAATAATGAAGCATTATAAATGGCATTGATGAAAGTAGCTAGAATCAACGAGAGATGCGCAGAACTAGCTAGCTAGTAGTACTTACTTTTGGGTATTTCCATCGCAGATCTCGTGGCGATGAAGTAACTTGTGCGGTGAATACTTTCCAAACCCTGCGAGACAAAGAAAACAATTAATTGATATCGTGAAATGAACAAAGTTGCCGATATGGTGCGATAATGATCGATTCAACTTACTTCTCGAGCATCTTAGACATGTCCGCATAATCCTCGGGATCTTTTCGTCTCGAATCTAAGACGTTTACTAGTCCCTGCTCGAGCTTAATCTCTAGGAGAATATAGTGGAACCTGCACACGCATGCATAACTCATCAATTACATTAATTAATATAACCTTGAGTAATAATGAAGGGAAATCGAATATGCACAAGATAGTAACACTCACTTGAAGTTGTAAGGAAAGAGTATTTTATCTTTGTTTCGATTTATTTCCAACGATCATAGCAAGTTGTCCTCGGTTTCTTTGGCATGAAATGTAACCATAAATTCATCTCTGAGATTTGTGTTAATGAACCCAATATCATACATTTCAGCTTTTCTGCATTCGACGATCTTCAATATGCATAATATAGTGAGGGTAATTATATATACATGCAATTAAAGAGCTAAGCTATATATAGAGACTTAATGATAGAAGTAGTACTTACAGATAGTAGCAACTGACCGTTAATTTATCGAGGGCCTTTAGATTGAAAAACTAGAAGAACTCATCAAATGGAACAGACAACTCCTCAATTCCAACGAGGTCGTGCTAATCCTCTTTAACTTTCAGTGTCAAAGTATCGATTTTCTTCCTAGCTGACTGCTTTCTGCAGGTTTCCATGTACCAATCGTGGAATCTTTGCATCATCGATGTTAGAGTAGTTCCATCTTTGACGAGAGGCTTCCCGTACTCGTATTTGAATTCGTCCACCTCCATTATATCAAAATGTGCATTGTCGTCGTGCATGTAATCTGTAGGATTGGTATGGGGCAAGATCCCCGGATGACTAGCAACGATATAGCTAGACACATTGAGTGGGGGGCACGATTGGTTCGCTTGTTCGCCGAGCTGGGGAATTTTTTCCCACTTCTTCGTTCGTATAACCTTTTGTCACTGCAAGTACTTCCCTACCGCTTTGCTTCCTTATATGTCTTCTTAGTAATGTTCTCATAGTTTGTTTGCGGCAGAGACGGTGGTGGATCACTGCAGGGTATCCAAAGTGCGCTTTGCTATCACCGGATCTATCTTCTCCTCCGGAGGTGGATGTCTCTTAGCTCTTTGCGTTTCAAAGTAGTACTTCACTTGGGCTTGACAGATCTCCTCGTTTTCCTGTGCGGTCATCTCGTATGGTAACTTCTCTGGAGTCTTGAGAGATGGACCGAAACTGTATTGCCTCCCACCGCTGGCTGTACTGCTAGATGGCAAAGCAGGCCAAGCGGCTGCGGCTGTCTTCGTCCATTGCTTACGAGGCGGAGGAGAAGGACTACGACGCGCCGGAGCAGCCGGAGCGGCGGCGTGTCTCTTCCACCCTTGCTGACGAGGTGAAGAAGAAGGAGGCTGGCTGGTCGGGCGCGCCGGCGCAGGCGGAGAAGGAGGCAGAGTGCCGCCACACACCGGAGAAGGAGGCAGAGTGCCCTGATCGTTCGCCAGAGGAGCAGGCGGAGGAGGAGGTGGAGTGCCCTGACTCGCCGGGGGAGGAGGAGACGGAGGCGTCCAGTTCGGAAGGTTGATGAGCTCCTTCCGCCATAGGCCTGGAGTCTTCAGAGCAGAACCCAGCCGAGTCTCCCCTTCACCGGTAGGGTGGTCAAGAACAAGCTCCTCAAATCCCTCCGTTATTTCATCCACCGTCACCCTAGTATGTCCTTCTGGAATTGGACGACAGTGAAAAGTTGCGCCGGGTTCAGGAGGTCGAACAAAGCGACAACCTCCTTGACTTTGTAGTTCTGCCATTACGTCATAAGGTGGCAATGTTGAGACTCCGTGATAGCATCCATGGGGTAGCTAGCCGGAGCCATGAAGACAGGCTCCAGCTAAAGCAGCTAGGTGGAAGCCACGCTGCTTCTCCGCTGAGATGACGGGGTAGCTTCGGGGGTAGGTTCGACATGTCGCTTGCTTCGAACTGCATCTCGTTCCTCTAGCTTCCGTACCCTTGCGTGCAGCTCCTGTAGTTTGCTCTACTCCACTTTCCTCCTCCTCTCTTGGGTTTTGTAACCGACTGTATCCGGAAACCCAACCTTCCACGGAACAGAGCCTGGCGTGCCTCGTGTCCATCCAGGGTGCTCAGGATTCCCGAGGGCTATTGTGAGCTCGTCCTTCTCTCTATTTGGAACGAACCTCCCATCCTGCGCTACGGCGATATAGTCCTGAAGCTTCGTGACGGGTATTCGCAGTTGCTCTCTCGTCCAAACGCACTTCCCTGTTACAGGGTCCAAGGTTCTGCCAACCCCGAAGAACCAAGTCCTTGGACGGTCTCACTAGTTCAATGTCTCTGGTTCGACCCCTTTAGCAAGCAGGTCGTTCTTAGCCTTGGCCCACAACGGCCGGGCTTTGAGGTAGCCACCTGACCCCGTGCGATGATGATGCTCCTTCTTTGCAGCATTTATCTTGTTTGTCGCTGACATCTTCTTACTCCTATCTGATGTCTTGTTGGCAACAAATGTGTCCCATTGATCTCTGAACTTCTCATACTGGCCAATGAATTATGGTGTCTTTTTTTGGTCGACAACTCATTCTTCCACCTCCTGAATAGATCTGCCATCTTCTTGAGAGCACATGTCTTGATCAATGGCTCTATAACTGGATTCTCCGGATCCTCCTCTTCCAGTAGGGTGAAATTTACTTTCAGCGCATTCCAAAGATCCTCTTTTTGTGTATCTTCGACAAAAGAAACTTGAAGCTCTTCCTTCTTAGGCTGATTCCATAGCTCGATGCTGATCAGGATCATGTCCCTAACAAGAACCCCACACTGAGCAGTAAATGCATGCTTGGTCCGGAGGGGTTCAATCGGTTGGCCATCGCGCGCGATTGCTGTGATCGTGGACCTTTCATCCGAGCGCAACTTTTTCTTCGGGCCGCGTCTCTTTACCGAAGTTGTGCTCGATCCGGAGGGCTAGAAATAAGAAGAAAGACGAGAGTTAATATATGTAGATACAAAAACAATGAATGCATCAATTAGCTAGTCAGCATAGGCTTAATTAATATATATACCTAGCCGGACTCTGTTCGGTCACCGGAGCCGTCATCACGGTCTCTTTCTTGCACCGGCATTCGGTCACCGGAGCCATCATAATCATGTCCTTCCTCCTTGATGTCTACTGCACAACCTTCTTCTTGTAGACGTTGTTGGGACTGCAAGTGCACAGGTTTGTAGGACAGTAGCAAATTTCCCTCAAGTGGATGACCTAAGGTTTATCAATCAGTAGGAGGCATAGGATGAAGATGGTCTCTCTCAAGCAACCCTGCTACCAAATAACAAAGAGTCTCTTCTGTCCCTAACACACCCAATACAATGGTAAATTGTATAGGTGCACTAGTTCGGCGAAGAGATGAAGATACAAGTGCAATATGGATGGTAGATAAAGGTATTTGTAATCTGAAATTACAAAAACAGCAAGGTAACAAGTGGTAAAGGTGAGCGTAAACGGTATTGCAATGATAGGAAACAAGGCCTAGGGTTCATACTTTCACTAGTGCAAGTTCTCTCAACAATAATAACATAGATAGATCATATAACAATCCCTCAACATGCAACAAAGAATCACTCCAAAGCAACTAATAGCAGAGAACAAACGAAGAGATTATGGTAGGGTACGAAACCACCTCAAAGTTATTCTTTCAGATCGATCTATTCAAGAGTTTGTACTAGAATAACACCTTAAGACACAAATCAACCAAAACCCTAATGTCACCTAGATACTCCATTGTCACCTCAAGTATCCGTGGGCATGATTATACGATATGCATCACACAATCTCAGATTCATCTATTCAACCAACAAAAAGTACTTCAAAGAGTGCCCCAAAGTTTCTACCGGAGAGTCAAGAACGTGTGCCAACCCCTATGCATAGGTTCATGGGCGGAACCCGGAAGTTGGTCACCAAAACATACATCAAGTGGCACACGATATCCCATTGTCACCACAGATAAGCACGGCAAGACATACATCAAGTGTTCTCATAAAAGACTCAATCCGATAAGATAACTTCAAGAGGGGAAACTCAATTCATCACAAGAGAGTGGAGGGGGAGAAACATCATAAGATCCAACTACAATAGCAAAGCTCGGGATACATCAAGATCGTGCCATAGAGGGAACACGAGAGAGAACACGAGAGAGAGAGAGAGATCAAACACATAGCTACTGGTACATAACCTCAGCCTCGAAGGTGAACTACTCCCTCCTCGTCATGGATGGCGCCGGGATGATGAAGATGGCCACCGGTGAAGGATCCCCCTCCGGCAGGGTGCCGGAACGGGCTCCCGAGAGGTTTTTGGTGGCTACTGAGGCTTGCGGCGGCGGAACTCCCGATCTATCTTGATTTTCAATAGTTGTAGGGTACGTAGGCTTATATAGGTGAAAGAAGTCGGTCGGGGGGTGCTCGAGGGGTCCACGAGAAAGGGGGTCGCGCCCTATAGGGGGGGTGCACCCTCCTATCTCCTGAGCTCCTCGAGGATCTTCTGACTTGATCTCCAAGCCTCCAGGATGATAATCTTCCAAAAAACACGTTGCCAAAGGTTTCATTCCGTTTGGACTCCGTTTGATATTCCTTTTCTTTGTAATACTGAAACAGGCAATAAAACAGCAATATGGGTTGGGCCTCCGGTTAATAAGTTAGTCCCAAAAGTAACATAAAAGTGTATAATAAAGCCCATAATCATTCTAAACAGATAATAAAATAGCATGAATGCTTCATAAACTATAGATACGTTGGAGACGTATCACTCCTCCATTGTTCGATAACCGTAGCTTGCTTCACCCTCTCCTTCCAGACCATCGGGTTCGTTGAGATACGACATGACATCACCTCCGCCTGCGATTATGTCCCCCAATACCCGTTCTGCTTCCTCGTGTCGGCCGTGCTCCATAGTTTCTGCAAATATTACAACATGGCAATTATTATACAAACATGACAGATGGATATATTAGTGGCAAACGTAGACCTAGCTATAGCTAATCTCAACAAGGAATTATATAATTAGTGGCCTCGACGCTTCTCTAGGGTTTGGGGTGGCCTTGGCAACGCTTCAAGGGTTCGGGGTGGCCTCGACGACAACGCTCTTTTAACTTGGTAAATCTGGGCGGCCTCGGCAGCGCTTCTAGGGTCTATAGTGTCAAAGGATTCAACGAAACTATGTTTTCATCATTAGGCAAAAGTAACCCTCGGCGATCCTCGACCCCTCGATGACCCTCGCCCCCCCCCCACCCCCTCATGTCGAAGTTATCGGGGAGGTGGTATATCGACAACGACATACCCAATAAAAAATAAGAAGATGAAGAAGAAGAAAAAGAGGAGAAGAAGAAAGGAATAGAGGAGAAGATCGAAGAAAAATAAAGAAGAAGAAAAAAGAGGAGAAGAAGAAAGGAATAGAGGTGAAGAAGAAAAAAAATAGAAATTACTCTATTTTTTCTTCTTCTCTTCTATTCCTTTCTTCTTCTCCTCTTTTTATTTCTTTTTTTTCTCTTCTTATTTATTTCTCCTCCTCTTCCTCTCCTCTTCTTCTCTTCTCATTCTTCCTCTTCTTATTTTCCTTTTTCCACTCCTTCTTTTTATTCTTCTTCCTCTTTTCTTTCTTTTCCTTATTTTACTTTTTCGTCTACTAACCTATGCACTAACCTAAAGTCGACATCTACTAATTAACAACCTAAATAAAAAAAGCATCATATAAAAAATATCACATGCACAAAAAACATCATATGAACCGCCCACCCCCTCTTTTTTTCTTTTTTTCCTCTTCTTATTTATTTCTCCTCTAAGCTGTAACTTTTGCATATATAAAACTTTTTCTTCATCCTCCTTCTTCCTTCTCTTCCTTCTTCCTAAATATATAAAACTTTTCTAAAAATGAAACTAACCTAAAATGCACTAAATCAGACAACATACATAGATGAAACTTTTCTAAAAATCTACTTTTGCATATATGAACATATATACACATAGAACATACATACATATATAATTTTTTATAATAATGCAAAAAATAAATCATCATACATACGAAAAAAACAGGACATGTAATCATATATACACACATAAATGTAATCACGCATATACATATAATCTGAAAAAACATCATATATATGAAAAAAATAGGAAGGCCGGCGGCCAAACCGAACGTGGCGGCGGCGTGAGGTCGGGGCAGGGCGAGGACGGGGTACGCCGGGGGCATGGGGCAGTGTCGGGGCAAGGGCACGGGACGGGGCGGCGCATCGGGGAAGGGGCACACGGGCCGGGGCGGCGCGTCGTGGAAGGTCAAGGGAGCGGGGCGACGGCGACGAGGAGCGAGCGGCGAAGGCGACGGCGACCGCGAGGCGACGGCGACCGCTGGGCGGCGATGGCGAGCATGGGTAGCCTGTTGGCATCGATGAGTTCGGCGTTGTCGGGGGCAAATGGTCAATGAAACTGAAACATTTACAAGTCCTGCTTATATACGCAGAGTATTGGTCTCGGTTCGTGACACGAACCGGGACGAATGCCCCCCTTTGGTCCCAGTTGGTGCCACCAACTGGGACCAAAGGTCTCTTTTCAGCAACGCAAAGGGCGGGAAGCAGAGGCCTTTGGTCCCGGTTGGTGCCACCAACCGGGACCAAAGGTCTATTTTCAGCAGCGCAAAGGGCGGGAAGCAGAGGCCTTTGGTCTCGGTTGGTGGCACCAACCGGGACTAAAGGGGGAGCATTGGTCCCGGTTGGTGCGTCAAACTGGGACCAATACCACCCTTTAGTCCTAGTTGGTGCCACCAACTGGGACCAAAGGCCTATTGCTGCCCGTGTCGCTGCCAAAAGTTTAGTCCCACCTCGCTAGTTGAGAGGGGCTTAGAGTGGTTTATAAACTCCACTGCCGCTGCCCTCTCGAGCGCCTCTCCAATGCACGCTTACGGGCCTAAACTCTGTGACGCTGTGCCTGTGGGCCTACTGGGCCTGCTGCGGGCCTGAAACCTGGCTCATGGTTAGGTTTCTAGTCGTATTCAGGTCGTGGTGGCCCAGTCGGTGGCACTTTTTAATTTTTTGGTTTTCTTTTTTGCTTTATTTTTTATTTTTTATACTTACAGCAATTTGTTTTTCATGTTATTATTATTGCTTTTAGGTAATAAAAATTATAAACTTTCTGTTTAGTGCCATTTGTTTTCCAATTTAAATAGTTTAAATTTGATTTTTTTTAAATTTGTGTGAACCACTAGTTTCTGAATAACTTTACTATAAAAATAGATTATTGAGTGATTCTTCTTCCTGCTATTTAATATTGTTGTGTTTCATGTAATTCATTTTTATGTTAATATTTTGAACCGAAAATACTTTGATAATTTTAGTTGCATAAATTTTATATAATTTTAGTTTCAATAATACTAGAGGTTTATAGAATTTTATTTTGTTTTTAGTTATTTATTAAAGTTTATTTTGTTTCTACTTATTTATTTTCTTTTCTTTTTTTCTTTTTTATTTATTTTATGGAAATTCATTATTTTTTGGCTTTTTATTTTATTTTATTTCTACTTAGTGTTCTATTTTTATTTATTTTATTAAATTTAATTTATTTTACTTTATTCAAGTTTATTTTGTTTCTACTTATTTATTTACTTTTCTTTTTTTATTTTTTAATTTATTTGATGAAAATTCTTTCTTTTTTGGCTTTTTTATTTTATTTTGTTTCTACTTACTATTCTATTTTTATTTATTTTATTACAGTTTGTTTATTTTACTTTATTAAAGTTTATTTTGTTTCTATTTATTTATTTTCTTTTCTTTTCTTATTTTTTAATTTATTTTATGAAAATTCTTTTTGCTTTTAATGTTTTACACACAAAAGCCCTCTCCCCTGGCCGGTTCATTGGTCCCGGTTCATGGCTTGAACCGACACTAAAGACCAACCTTTGGACCCAGTTCAAGGCACCAACCGGGACCAATGGTTGTGGGCCGGGAGCGAGGCCCATTGGTCCCGGTTCGTCCCACCAACCGGGGCCAAAGGGGCCGGACGAACCGGGACCAATGCCCCCACGAGGCCCGGCAGGCCCCCCCGCCTCTCCAACCGGGACCAATGGGCCCATGGGTCCCGGTTCGTGACTGAACCAGGACTAATGGGCTTATATGGCCCGAATGTATGCCCTGTTTTCTACTAGTGTACCCATACCCGACGGATAACCGTACCCATTGGGTACCCATCGGGTAGAACAAATAGTACATGAGTTGTTCACACTTCTACACTAATTGATAGCACATTTGACAAAAAACAGTTATCTTAACTCAATAACAGGTAGATTAGTACAACATACTCATAAGTCAATAGGAGTGGACAAGTCACATGTCAAATTAATGATTAATTGATGACAACTTAACATTAGGTCACAAGCGGGCAAGGTATGGGTATACCCGCGAGTACAAGTCTATAAGCGTACCCTACCCATGACTTAACGGATAGGGTATGGGTACTACCCAATGGTATAAAAGTGTGCCCATACCCTACCCATTCGGGTAAGGTACCAGCGGGTACCCGTACCCGTGGGTAAAATTGCCATCCTTAATCGCGGCCACCAAGTATTTCTGAGGAGGGAAGGCAACTACAATGCTAAGGTATTTTTGAGGTGATAAGATAGCATTACATATCAACCAAAACTACTTCACTGCTACATGTCATGCCGAAACTGAAAACGGTACATGAGGAATTTAAGTTTATGCAAATCTGATCAATTTTTGCCTCTTTTATTCTCCTCGCAAAACCCTCATTTGCAATCTACTCAGAGCTCATGAAGACCCAGAGATGGTATCTGGACCCGGGGAGTAATCTAGTGGCACATCTCCTGCCTGTTTGGATAATTTAGCCCCAACCAATGTCATAATGCTTCAATTCAGTGTCTCTGCACAGAGGTATGTTAAAAATGATATATTTAGGTGAGAGAATGGGTTAATGATTGCTGGGGTACGCGGTTATGTGTCACATGCTAGCTAGGGGCAAACTTGTAGTTAGCATTCGTTTTATGCCGGAGGGTCTTACATACTTCTTCCTTTCCAATTTACTATTACTACCCATCATCTATTCAGATTTCATTGCGGCATGAAAGGATTAGAAGAAAACATAGCAATGCATGCAAACATGTCAAATGGGTACTAGAGGAGGAGAGTGAAGGAGCGAGATGTTGGAATTGCCTTTTAGAACTGAATGTTCATGCTGATGAGCAACCGGCACTAGTAGAAAAGGGGGCAACGGTCCAGGCCAGGTCAGCCCATTAGTCCCGGTTCAATCCAGAACCGGGGCCAATGGGGGCATTGGACCCGGTTCGTGAGCCCCGGGGGGCGGCCGGGCCACGTGGGCCATTGGTCCCGGTTCGTCTGGACCTTTTGGTCCCGGTTGGTGGGACGAACCGGGACCAATATGCCTCGCTTCTGGCCCACCACCATTGGTCCCGGTGGTTGGCATGAATCGGGACCAAAGGCTGCCCTTTAGTCCCGGTTCGTGCCATGAACCGGGACCAATTAATTGCCTATATATACCCCTCGCCCGCGAGCAGAGCACTCCCACTGCTCTGTTTTTCGTGGCCGGCGAGGAGAGAGCTTTGTGGTGCTCTAGCTCACCTCCTATGCACACGAGGTGTTCGATGGAATGCCCGAGACACACTACTTAAGCTTTCTCCTCTCCAAGCTCCATTTTCCTCAATATTTGTCTAGGTTTAGCGGTCCGTCACGTCCCGTCCCGTCTTCACCGCCGTCGATCGCCCGTGCCAATCTCGTCGCCGGCACCACTATGGTGAGCCTCTTGTTCTTATCTTCTTTCTGAAAGGAAAAAAAATTCTTACTTGTATGTTTATATAGATACTTGTATAATTTTCTTACTTTTATTATTGCATCTTATATAGTGCGATGGTTTTGGTATCCGCCCCCGTCGGCCCTCGTCCTGTATGTGATTCGGATGTGGTATATATTATCTTTTCATAACTATTGGTTCATCTATTGTTTGTGACAATTATGCCGACCAACGTGACATAGTTTTTATTTATCTAGGAGGTTGTTGAACCGGAAATTCCAACCGACCCTATTGTCGAGAGGTTAGATTTAGTTGAAGAAGAAAACTATTTCTTGAAGGAAAAAATTAGAAAAATTGACGAGGAGAAGATGATATTGGAGTTGCATGTTGCGGATATCGTCGATGATCACAAGATCAAGATGGATGCAATGCGCTTGAAGATTAGAAAGATTAGAAAATATGCCATTCATATCGAGGCTTGGTATCATTATGCCGCTGGATCAGTTGTTACATTGGTTGCGATTATGATCGCATTTGTTTTCGCATTGAAATGTTTTACATAGTTTCAATGTATGGTTTAATTAATTTAGGTGCTCTACAGAGCTTTATGTTGTTGGATGAGAACTATGTATGTACTTTGTTTTTAATGTGATGATGAACTTCTATTAATTTGGTCACTTAATTATCTATTCATGATGTTCTGTAATGATTTTTGACACACTTAATTATATATAATGCACGCAGATGAACCGGCAATGGATGTACGGTTCAAGACACACCTCGAGTACATTAAGGGCATGCATGATTTTCTCGAAGTGGCTGAGGCAAACAAGCAGAATGGTTTTATGTGTTGTCAATGCCCTATATGTGGGAATACGAAGTCTTACTCTGACCAGAAAATCCTTCACACCCACCTGCTTTACAAGGGTTTCATGCCACACTATAATGTTTGGACGAGGCACGGAGAAATAGGGGTTATGATGGAAGACGGCGAAGAAGAAAAGTACGATGACAACTATGTGCCCCCTGAATACGGTGATGCTACTGAAGATCAAGAGGAACCAGATGATGTGCGCGATGATGCTGCAACGGGCGAAGCTGTTGAAGATCAAGAGGAACCAGACGATGTGCCCGATGATGATGATCTCCGCCGGGTCATTGTCGATGCAAGGACGCAATGTGAAAGTCAAAAGGAGAAGCTGAAATTCGATCGCATGTTAGAGGACCACAAAAAAGGGTTGTACCCCAATTACGAAGATGGCAACACAAAGCTCGGTATCGTATTGGAATTGCTGCAGTGGAAGGCAGAGAATGCTGTGCCTGACAAAGGATTGGAGAAGCTACTGAAAATATTGAAGAAGAAGCTTCCAAAGGATAACGAATTGCCCGACAGTACATACGCAACAAAGAAGGTCGTATGCCCTCTAGGATTGGAGGTGCAGAAGATACATGCATGCCCTAATGACTGCATCCTCTACCGCGGTGCGTACAAGGATCTGAACGCATGCCCGGTATGCGGTGCATTACGGTATAAGATCAGACGAGATGACCCCGGTGATGTTGACGGCGAGCCCCCCAGGAAGAGGGTTCCTGCGAAGGTGATGTGGTATGCTCCTATAATACCACAATTGAAACGTCTGTTCAGAAACGGAGAGCATGCCAAGTTGATGTGATGGCACAGTGAGGACTGTAAGAAAGACGGTAAGTTGAGAGCACCCGCTGACGGGTCGCAGTGGAGAAAAATCGAGAGAAAGTACTGGGCTGAGTTTGCAAGTGACCCAAGGAACGTATGGTTTGCTTTAAGCGCGCATGGCATGAATCCTTTCGGGGAGCAGAGCAGCAATCACAGCACCTGGCCCGTGACTCTATGTATGTATAACCTTCCTCCTTGGATGTGCATGAAGCGGAAGTTCATTATGATGCCAGTTCTCATCCAAGGCCCTAAGCAACCCAACAACGACATTGATGTGTACCTAAGGCCATTAGTTGAAGAAATTTTACAACTGTGGAATGGAAACAATGTACGTACATGGGATGAGCACAAACAGGAGGAATTTCACCTAAAGGCATTGCTGTTCGTGACCATCAACGATTGGCCCGCTCTCAGTAACCTTTGAGGACAGACAAACAAGGGATACCACGCATGCACGCACTGTTTACTTGACACCGATAGTATATACCTGGGATGCTGCAGGAAGAATGTGTACCTAGGCCATCGTCGATTTCTTCTGACCAACCATCAATGTCGAAAGAAAGGAAAGCATTTCAAAGGCGAGGCAGATCACCGGAAGAAGCCCGCCATGCGTATCGGTGATCACGTACTTGCTATGGTCAATGATTTACACGTAATCTTTGGAAAGGGACCCGACAGACTAGCTGTTCCGAGTGACGCTGGTGGACACGCACCCATGTGGAAGAAGAAATCTATATTTTGGGACCTACCCTGCTGGAAAGACCTAGAGGTCCGCTCTTCGATCGATGTGATGCACGTGACGAAGAACCTTTGCGTGAACCTGCTAGGCTTCTTGGGTGTGTATGGGAAGACAAAAGATACAGCCGAGGCATGGGAGGACCTGCAACGTTTGCACGAAAAAGATGGCATGCCTCCAAAGCAGTGTGAAGGTTCTGCCAGCTATGCTCTTACCAAAGAAGAGAAGGAAATCTTCTTTGAATGACTGCTTAGTATGAAGGTCCCGACTGGCTTCTCGTCGAATATAAAAGGAATAATAAATATGTCAGAGAAAAAGTTTTAGAACCTAAAGTCTCATGACTGTCACGTGATTATGACGCAACTGCTTCCGGTTGCATTGAGGGGGCTTCTACCGGAAAACGTCCGATTAGCCATTGTGAAGCTATGTGCATTCCTCAATGCAATCTCTCAGAAGGTGATCGATCCAGAAATCATACCAAGGCTAAGGAGTAATGTGCTGCAATGTCTTGTCAGTTTTGAGCTGGTGTTCCCACCATCCTTCTTCAATATCATGACGCACGTCCTAGTTCATCTAGTTGACGAGATTTTCATTCTGGGCCCCGTATTTCTACACAATATGTACCCCTTTGAGAGGTTCATGGGAGTCCTAAAGAAATATGTCCGTAACCGCGCTAGGCCAGAAGGAAGCATCTCCATGGGCCATCAAACAGAGGATGTCATCGGGTTTTGTGTTGACTTCATTCCTGGCCTTAAGAAGATAGGTCTCCCTAAATCGCGGTATGAGGGGAGACTGACTGGAAAAGGCACGCTTGGAAGGGACTCAATAATATGCAGGGACGGATATTCTTGGTCTCAAGCACACTACACAGTTCTACAGACTCTACCTTGGTGAACCCGTATATCGATGAACAAAAGAACAGTCTGCGCTCCAAACACCCGGAGCAGTGCGACGACTGGATTACATGTGAACACATCAGGACTTTCAGCAGTTGGTTGGAAACACGTCTCAGAGGTGACAGCACTGTTTGTGATGAGCTGTACTTGTTGTCCAGGGGACCATCTTCGACTGTAATGATTTGGAAAGGATACGAGATAAATGGGAATACATTTTACACGATTGACCAAGATGAAAAGAGCACCAACCAAAACAGCGGTGTCCGCTTTGATGCAGCAACCGACAATGGAAATGACACATATTATGGTTACATAGCAGACATATGGGAACTTGACTACGGAGTAGATTTTAAGGTCCCTTTGTTTAAGTGCAAGTGGGTCAATCTGTCAGGAGGCGGGGTACAGGTAGACCCACAGTACGGAATGACCACAGTGGATCTGAAAAATCATGGGTACACTGACGAACCGTTCGTCCTAGCCAATGATGTGGCACAGGTTATCTATGTAAAGGACATGTCTACGAGACCGAGAAAAAGAAAAGATAAGGAAGCGAATACATCATACGATGAGCCAAAGCGCCACATAGTTCTTTCAGGAAAAAGGGACATCATGGGAGTGGATGGCAAGACAGACATGTCTGAAGATTATGAAAAGTTTCATGAAATTCCTCCCTTCAAAGTCAAGGATGACCCCAGCACCCTGATAAACGATGAAGATTATCCATGGTTACGGCACAATAAGCAAATGACACAAGCGAAGAAAAAGTGAAGACTTTCTCCCGCAACTATTATGATGATACCATGCCAACTTTGTAACACATGAAATTATGATACCATGCCAACTTTCAACTTTCAACTTTTTCAGAGTTCATTTGAAATGCTTTAATGTCTTATGGTTCGGCCCTCGTGATACCATGCCAACTTTCAACTTTCAACTTTTTCAGAGTTCATTTGAAATGCTTTAATGTCTTATGGTTCGGCCCTCGTAATACCATTAATCTGGTTTTAGAAAAAATAAATTAAAAAACAAAAGAAAATAAATAATGCAGAAAACAAAACAACAAAACTGGAAAATAAAATAAAATAGCAACAATAAGTATTTTGTTGTAAGTAGAAACAAAATAAAATAAATAAAGCAAAAAGAAAACAAAAAAAGTGTATTCAAATTTGAAAACTAATGTCACTAACAGAAAGTTTATAATTTTTCTAAAACTAAAAGCAAAAAAGAATTAAAAAATAAAGCAAAAAACAAAAGAAAATAAATAATGCAGAAAGCAAAACAAAAAAACTGGAAAAAGAATAAAAATGGCAAAAATAAGTATTTTGTTGTAAGTAGAAACAAAATAAAATAAATAAAGCAAGAAACAAAAAAAAAAAAAGTGTTTTAAAATTTGAGAACTAATGGCACTAACAGAAAGTTTATAATTTTTCTAAAACTAAAAGCAACAAGAATTAAAAAATAAAGCAAAAAAACAAAAGAAAATAAATAATGCAGAAAACAAAACAAAAAAGCTAGGAAAAAATAAAAATAGCAACAATAAGTATTTTGGTTGTAAGTAGAAATAAAATAAAATAAATAAAGCACGAAACAAAAAAAGTGTTTTCAAATTTGAGAACTAATGGCACTAACAAAAAGTTTATAATTTTTCTAAAACTAAAACAAAAAGAATTAAAAAATAAAGCAAAAAAACAAAAGAAAATAAATAATGCAGAAAACAAAACAAAAAGATGGGGAAAAAATAAAAATAGCAACAATAAGTAAAGAAAAAAGTGCCTCCTACTGGGCCCCCACGGCCTGAATACGACTAGAAACCAACCATGGGCCAGGATTCAGGCCCGCAGGAGGCCGAGTTGGCCCATCAGGCAAAGCAGTGGTAAGTAGGCATGTAAGCCTGCAGTGGAGAGGAGCTCGAGAGCGGTGCGGGAGTGGGGCTTATAAACCACTGCGCTCCCCTCTCAGCTAGCAAGGTGGGACTAAACTTTCGTGCCGCACCGTGCCAGCACACGACCATTGGTCCCGGTTGGTGGCTCCAACCGGGACTAAAGGGGGGCATTGGTCCCGGTTTGTGGTACCAACCGGTACCAATGCCCACCCTTTAGTCCCGTTTGGTACCACCAACCGGGACGGCCTTTGGTCCCGGTTGGTGGCACCAACCGGGACTAAAGGGGGCATTGGTCCCGGTTGGTTTCACGAATCGGGACCAATTCTCTCCATATATAACTAGCACTTAGCAGTTTCTCCAAAATACACCCCTTTCTTCTCCGGCCGACACCCGCTGCTCGATCTGCCTCGTCGCCGTCGCCTCTGACGCCATCAGGCTGGTCCACCTCACCGTCATCGCCGCCTCTGACGCCATCAGGCTGGTCCACCTCACCGTCATCGCCGCCTCCGACGCTGTCAGGGTGCTCAACTTTGTCGTCCCCGCCGCCCTCGACGCCATCTGCCCCGACGTCGGCGCCGCTCCCCGCGCCCCGACGCCGCCCATCGTGCCCCGCCACCCCCTTGTGAGCACCTGCCTCGCTACCTGCCCTGCGCGGCCGCCGCGCCGCCGCCCCTGCACTGCGCGGCCTTCGCGCCCCCGCCCCTGCCCTGCGCGGCCGCCGCCCCTGCCCTGCGCGGCCGCCGCGCGCCGCCGCCCCTGCCCTGCATTTTTTGTATATGTGTATATATGCATTTTTTGTGTATATGTGTATATATGTGTTTGTATGTGTATATATGTGTATTTTTTTGTGTATATGTGTATATATGTATGTTTATGTATGTGTATATACTAACAACCTAAATATAATGTTCATAACATTTTTTTGTTTATGTATGTTTTTTAATATATGTATTAATTTTTTATTTATGTTGTTAGTATTAGGTTTTAGGTTAGTGCATTTTAGTTTAGTGTAGAGGAAGAAGTAAAATAAGAAGAGGAAAAAAGAAGAAAAAGAAGAGGAGAAGAAGAAAGGAATAGAGGAGTCCTCTTTTTTTTCTTCTTTTTTTCTTCGATCTTCTCCTCTGTCGTCGTCGATATACCCCCCTCGGCCCTCTCGCTCGACCAAAACTCTCGAGGACACCCAAACCCTAGAGAAAAAAAATGATGTTGGTCTATACACCCTCCCGCTGCGCCCCTACCCGAAACTCTCTTGAGGCCACCCAAATTTACCAAGTTAAAAGAGCGTTGTCGTCGAGGCCACCCCAAACCCTTGAAGCATTGTCGTCGGGGCCACCCCAAACCCTTGAAGCATTTTTTTGTTTATATATGTTTTTTAATATATGTATTAATTTTTTATTTAGGTTGTTTGTATTAGGTTTTAGGTTAGTGCATTTTAGTTTAGTGTAGAGGAATTAGTAAAATAAGAAGAGGAAAAAAGAAGAAAAGGAAGAGGAGAAGAAGAAAGGAATAGAGGAGAAGAAGGAAAAATAGAATATTTTCTATTTTTTCTTCTTCTCCTCTATTCCTTTCGTCTTCTCCTCTTTTTTTTCTTCTTTTTTTTCTTCGATCTTCTCCTCTGTCGTCGTCGATATACCCCCCCCCTCGGCCCTCTCGCTCGACCAAAACTCTCGAGGACACCCAAACCCTAGAGGAAAAACGATGTTGGTCTCTACCCCCTCCCGCTGCGCCCCTACCCGACAAACTCTCTTGAGGCCACCCAAATTTACCAAGTTAAAAGAGTGTTGTCGTCGAGGCCACCCCAAACCCTTGAAGCATTGTGTCGAGGCCACCCCAAACCATAGAGAAGCAGCGTCGAGGCCACTAATTAACATGATTCCTTATTGTGATTAGCTAGCTAGTTCTACGTTTGCCACTAATATATATCCATCTGTACCATGCATGTTTGAATAATAATTGACATGTTGTAAATATTTGCAGAAACTATGGAGCACTACCGAGACGAAGCAATAGAAGAGATGTTGGGGGAGATAACCGCAGAAGGAACTAATGTCGTTGCGTCATTTTTCAACGACGTCGTACAAGAAGAGGGCTATGTTCATGAAGAGGGCTATGTTCATGATGGCTCCGGTGACACAATGGAGGTACAAGAAGGAGACCGTGCTGACTGCTCCGGTTACCGAACCGAGTCCGGCCAGGTATATATATATTAGTTAAGCCCGTGCTGACTAGTTAATTGATGCATCCATTGTTTTGGTATATGTACACATATTAATTACTCTCGTCTTTCTTCCTTTTAATTTCTAGCCCTCCGGATCGAGCACAACTTTGGTAAGGAGACGAGGCCCAAAGAAAAAGTTGAGCTCGGATGAAAGGTTTGAGATCAGAGAAATCGCGCCCCACGGTGAACCGATTGAACCCATCCGGACAAAAACCGCATTTTCTGTTCAGTGCGGGGTTCTTGTTAGGGACAAGATCCCGATCAGCATCCAGCAATGGTATAATCCTAAGGAGGAAGATCCTGAGGTGTCTTATGTCAATGATATGCAGAAAGAAGATCTTTGGACTCAAATGAAGGCAAATTTCACCCTACCGCCAGAGGAGGATCCGGAGAAGCCAGTTAAAGAGCAATTAATCAAGTCTTGTGCTCTTAAGAAGATGGCAACCCTATTCAGGAGGTGGAGGAAAGAGCTGAACAAGTTTGTCAACAAAAAAAAGACACCAGAATTCATCGGCAAATATGAGAAGATTAAAGATCACTGGCCCGCATTTGTGGCCCACAAGACATCGGAAAAGAGTAAGAAGATGTCGGCGACAAACAAGCAAAATGATGCAAAGAAGAAGCTTCACCATCGCACGGGGTCAGGTTGCTACCTCAAAGCCCGGCCTAATTGGTCCAAGGCTGAGAATGATCTGCTTGAAAAAGGGATCGAACCAGAGACAATGAGATGGACAGACCGTTGCCGGACTTGGTTCTTCGGGGCTGGCGGAACCTTGGACCCTGTATCAGGGAGGTGTTGTTGGACGGACGAGAAACTGGAAATACCAGTCAAGAACCTTTGACACTATATCAATGCAGCGCAGCAAGGGACGTTCCTACCAGACAGGGAGAAGGATGAGCTCACAATGGCCTTCGAATATCCTGAGCACCCTGGACGGACACGAGGCACGCCAGGCTCCATTCCGTGGAAGGTTGGTTTTCCGGACGCAGGGGGTTACAAAACCCACGAGACGAGGAAGAAACTGGAGCAGGGCCAACTGCAGGCGCTGCATGAAAGGGTAATGGGGCTAGAGGAACGAGAAGAGGAACGAGAAGCAGCAGATCGCAGCAAACGACCTGCCGAAGCTTCCCCCGAAGCTACCTCGCCATCTCAGCGGAGAAGCAGCGTGGCTTCCACCGAGCTGCTTCAGCCGGAGCATGTCTTGATGGCTCCTGCCAGCTATCCCGTGGATGCTATCACGGAGTCTCAAAATTGCCACATTATGGCGCGATGGATGAATTTGAAGGTCAAGGCGGCTGTTGGCTCTGTTTATCCTACTGGACCCGGAGCAACTTATCACTACCGCCGATTCCAGAAGGATATGCTAAGGTGATGGTGGACGAAATTACGGAGGGATTTGAGGACCTCCTGCTTGACCACCCTACCGGTCAAGGGGAGACTAGGCTGGGTTCTGCTCTGAAGACTCCATGCCTATGGTGGAAGGAGCTCATCAACCTTCCGAACTGGACGCCTCCGCCTCCTCCTCCTCCTCCGGCGAGTCAGGGCACTCCGCCTCCTCCACCGCCTCCTCCTCCGGCGAGTGACGATTAGGGCACGCGTGGCAGCACTCCACCTCCTTCTCCGGCGTGTGGCGGCACTCCGCCTCCTTCTACGCCTGCGCCGGCGCTCCCAAGCAGCCAGCAGCCTCCTCCTTCTCAGCCTCGCCAGCAAGGGCGGAAGAGACCCGCCACCGCCCCGGCTGCTCCGGCGCGTCGTACTCCTTCTCCTCCACCTCGTAAGCAAGCACGAAAGAAGATAGACGCCGCAGCCGCTCCGTCTGCTCCGGCGTCTAGCAGCACAACCAGAGGCGGGAGGCAATATAGATACTGTCCACCTCTCAAGCCTCTAGAGAAGTTACCGTACGAGAGGACCGAGGAGGAAAACAATACGATTGTGCAGACCCACGTGAAGGAGTTCTTTGAAGGGGTGAAAGCAAAGAGACATCCACCTCCGGAGGAGAAGGTAGATCCGGTGAAAGCAAAGCGCACTATCGATGCCCTGAGGAAACCACCAAAGTCTCCGCCGAGAACCAACTATCAGCGCATTACTGAACAGACATATCTCGAAGCCCAGCGGTCGGGAAGTACTGTCGGTGATAAAAGGTTAAAAGAACGAGCAGAGGGGAAAAAATTGCCTAGCTCGGCGAACAAGCACAGCAATTGTGCACCCCGCTCAATGTGTCTAATGCTCCGAGGACGGTGGCCGGTTATGGCAATCTTGGAGATTACCTGCCTGACGATCAACTTCCTGATTTCTTGGAGGTGGACAAACACATATACGAGTACGGGAAGCCTCTCGTCAAAGATGAAAAATCTCTGAGAACAATGATGGGAAGATTCCATAATTGGTAGATGAAAACCTGCAGAGAGTCTGGGGGGACGAATGCTTTGTATCTGAATATTAAAGAGGAGCACGACCTCGTTGCAACTGATCTGTTGACTGTTCCATTTGATGAGTTCTTCGCGTTCTTCAATCAAAAGGCCCTCGATAAACTAATGGTCTTTTGCTACTGTCTGTAAGTACTATTTCTGTCATTAAATCTCTATATATAGCTCGACTCTTTCATTGCATGTATTTATAATTAATTATCCTCAATATATTATGCAGATTGAAGATGGTCGAGTGCAAAAAACAAGAAATTTATGATATTGGGTTCATTAACACAAATATCATAGATGAATTTCTGGTTAAAAAGGACGTCAAAGAGGCCGAGGACAACTTGCTACGATCGTTGATCAAAAATCAAAACAAAGATACCATACTCTTTCCTTACAATGGCAAGTGAGTGTTACTGTCGTGTGCATATTCGGTTTCCCTTATTACTCGAGTGAGGTTATAGTAATGTAATTGATGAGTTATGCATGTGTGCGCAGGTACCACTATGTTCTTCTGGAGATTAAGCTTGAGTGGGGACTAGTAACTGTCTTAGACTCGAGATGGAAAGAACCCGAAACCTATGCGGACATGACTGAATTGCTCAACAAGTAAGTTCAATCGATCATTATCAGACCACATTGGCAACTTTTTGTTCATTTCCTGATGTCTCAAGTAATAATAATTATTTTCTTTGTCTTACAGGGTTTGGAAACAGTTCACCACAGAAGCTCCGGGACTGCCGAAGGAGCTGCTATATACATACCCGAAAGTAAGTACTACTAGCTAGCTAGTTGCGCGCATCTCCCGTTGATTCTATAGCTATACTTTCATCAATGCCATTTATAATGCTTCATTATCAGTTTGATTGACCTCTATTTCTCGTAAAGTGCTTGTGGCAGGAACAAGGGAATGATTTCTGTGGATACTATGTGTGCGAGTTCATCCACAACGCGACTTTGAAAAACAAGCAGGGCTACTCTAAAAGATAATATGAAGTGCGTAAGCAATAATATTCACAATTTCATTTTATTACACCATCATTTCTGTTGAGTTTCATTCATACATATGTATTAATTAACCCCCTTCTTCAAATTAGACGTGGCAGATAAGGAATGAACTCCTAGAACCAGATCGCATGAAAGCAATTCAAGAGGAATTGGCGGGATTCTTTCTTGACCACGTCATTAATAAAGCCGGAGAATACCATGTGGAAGTTGATTTCAAATGCTAGGCGATTGTAATTAAGAGATCTTATACATATTGTACATGTATGTAGCCAGTAGCGTCGGATACATGATACGAAAACTTGTTGTTCGACCAATCTCTCGGAGAAGGAGAGGTCGATCGATCACTTCTCTCGGTATGCATGACGAACTTCTGTACTCAATGGTTCTCTCGATCACTTATGTATATAGTATGTAGCGTCGACCAAGCACGGACATAAGAGAGGACACTTCTCTCTATTAATTAGCTAGCTAACACAATATATGAAACACCTAAATTAACCCCCCAAAACCCCCAACCCCCCCCCCTCCTTTCAAAAAAAACAATAACCCCAGCCACTGGAATGCCGACACGTGGATGCCTTTTGGTCCCGGTTGGTGCCACCAACCGGGACCAAAGGCTCCCCTGCCTGGGCTCGGCGCACAGGCCACGTGGAGGCACATTGGTCCTGGTTCGTATTTGAACCGGGACTAAAGGGGGCAGGTATTAGTAACGACCCATCAGTCTCGGTTCATGAACCGGGACTAAAGGCCCTTACGAACCGGGACTATTAGGTGTTTTTCTACTAGTGCGGGGTCATGGATTTTTGATGAATTCGAGAGTGCAAAGTTTCCATTGCTTTCGACATTTTATGTGCTCTATTTTCTAAACTTACCGAAAAAGGCTTTCGCCCTGCTTTATATATAAAGCAACAACCCACAAGCATCCAGTACAACCACACGCTACGCCACCACAACACACGCACACACCCAGGACGGGATACAAAGGCGCTGAGCGCAGCAACACTACTCCTAGCACTACCGCCCCGAAGATATGAAGCTACCTATGACGAACCATGTGCTCCAAGGCGGCGCCTTAAGGAAGGAAACGACGCCGGAGCGCCGCCACCGCCCGATCCAAGGATCAAAGTTTCCCCCGGAGCCGCATGATGGGCAATGAGAGCCGCGACGACGCCTTCAAGAAGGGAGCGATCTTTGCCGCCGCCGGTCCGTCCGAAGATAGAGCAAGTTTTCACCTCGACCAACATTCACCACCACCGAACGCCACACCCCGGCTACCACGCCGCCCACACGGCCATGATGAGAGGGAAGCACCAAGGCACGGGCTTTGTCCAAGAGCACCGCGCCACCACCACGACCAGGGCCGCCGCCCCAGCATCCAAGACCTCAACACCACCTCAACCGTGACCCGTCGCACCCCAACGAAAGAGACGAGCGGAAAGGTCCCACCTTTCGCTCCCCTGGGCAACCCCCAGCATCGAGACCCAATAGGTCGGCTAGAACCGGCATCCACCGACCCATCCTGCTACCCCAAGCGCGAGATGAACTCGGTCCTTCAGCATCGTGCGCGAGACGAGCTCGGTCCTGCTGCATCGTGCGAGACGAGGTCGGTCCTGCTGCATCGTGCGCAAGACGAGCCCGGTCCTGCTGCATCGTGCGCGAGACGAGCTCGGTCCTGCTGCATCATGCGCGAGACGAGCTCTGTCCTGCGGCATCGGGCGCGAGACGAGCGGTGGATCGCAGCTAGGAAAGGACCAGCCCTTTGATGGGAGTAGCGCTCGGGCGACGAGGAGATGGGGTGAAGGACGAGACGGCCCGAACACAGACAAACCGATGTCGGAGGAGCCGGCCGTTGCCGCGGACAGATCCATCGAGTCACCGTGAAGCCGCCACAACACCGGTAGGCCACCGAGACCAACCCATGTCGCCGCCCACGGCCGGAGCAGCAGCCACGCCCGGCCGCTGCCCTACCCGCGTCGCCCGACGGGCTCCAAGCGCCGGAGCCGCCGGGCACGCACCACCGGAGCCAGGCGCCACCGGCCGGCCCCCAAAGCCAGATCCGGACGGATCCGGCCCGAGACGGGTCGCGCGCCACCTCCCGAGATGGGAGCACCGTAGCCGCCCCGCAGCGCGCAGCCCGAGGATCACCGGAGCACCGCCACAGCAGGCCACCCCGCCACCCCACGAGACTGCCGCCGCACCGCTGGATTCCGCGGGCGACCAGCACCGTCGCTCAAAGGGGCCGCCCCGCGCCGGCGCCCTCAAGCGGACGGGGAAGGAAAGCCCCGCTGCCGCCTCGCCCGCCGGGCTTTTTCCGACGAAGCGCGCCGGCGACGGCGGGGGGGGGGGGAGGGGAGCGAGACGGGGCCGAGGGCCGCGGCCATAGGGGGCCCCCCGGGCGCGCCGCGGGAGGGAGGGGAGGGGAGGGGAAGGGGAGAGGGGGAGGGGAGCGGGGCGGGCCGGGAGGCGCGCGCCCGGCGGCCGGCGCCGGCGGGGGAGCGGGGTCGCCGGCGGCGGCGGGGGTGGGAACCCTAGGGAGGGGAGTCAAATATAATATGCAGGTTCCTTCCGAACTTCATGATGGTGATGCTAAGTTTCTAGGTATTTAGTTTTAGTTTGTGATCGATCGTCTTTCTAGTGTGTGAAATCCATAATTAGTCATTCTCTTTTTTCTTCTTTTTGAGAGAGGAGACTCATTTGACCCAATTGAACCCCTTTGGGCCCAACTAATTCGGCACGTGACATGCAATCAAGCTTGTTTCCATGAGCTGGAGATCACGCCCCTTCTCAATCTCCACCTCCCGCACCAGCTGCTACTCAGGAGTGACACAACGATTTCAACGACCAATGATGCGGCGAGTTAGGCTCCCCAAGTCCCCATTATACACTCTTTGTCGTGTACCATGACATCTAGCTGTTGATTCTTAATGTGCATGCACACTAGGTTTTCCTGAGGCGAATGTTGATTGCAATTGAGGAAGTTGAGAGGAGGAAAAGAGACAAAAGTCGCAATCTGGTGTGGAGAGGTTTCAGCTGATCTATTCTACCACCAGCGTCTACGCAACTAGATTACAATTGTCATTGCTTTCTCTCCTTGGAAATACATTTGATTTCACTTGTCCTATGTAGTATATGGAACGCTAATCAAACTTTTAATGTCGCTGCTCTCTGTCGCTCCGGAGCCTCGAACCCGATCTTGTTTATTTGGCTGCTAGTACTATTCTGATAACATAGTTAGAAGCTACGTGGAGACTATACGTAGCAGTGTGTCTTTGCAAGTGCCGATCATACTTATGCTGAGGAAGTCCTGGAGTCTGCTCCATATCCAAGCCTTTATTTTTTCTTTATGCAGACAAGGTTGCCTACACATGTGTGTTCTACTCCATTTTTCCGATCTCACCCTGGTACCTACACACGACACTACTTTCAAAGCTTGCGGTGGACGTATGTTCAATGCTTGTACCAAAAACAAGAACCATGCTCAACATTATTGCCACATACAACATTTCAAGTTCGTGGAAGGAGCGAAATGCTTAAATCTTGAGTGATACCACCTCCTTCAAGATTCCGAATGACGTGTTGTCTCTCTTTGCAGTGAGAGAGTAGCCAACTGCTGTTTCTTCATCAACTATGGTTTCCTTTTTGATCCCTTCCCTGCTAGTACATTGGAAACTCTATCCTACTATTATAAATGGCAAAGAATGTGCTTGTTCCATCAATAGTATCCGAAATTGAAACCAACACAGCATCTGCTACAAATCAAAACCTTAACATCTTATGGTGGTTCGATTCATTGGTATCTACATTTGTGGAAAACAGAGAAGTGTTATGTCTTAAATGATATAGTGAGGTGAGAGGACTGGTCAACGATTTCTGTCAGGCATGGCCATGAAGGTTCTCAAGTCTGCATATTGTCAGCACCATCATGGTGTCAACTAACTAGACCTGGAAAGTGAAATTTTATCTAGATACTAGAGTGTTGGATCGAAAGCAGTCTTTTAGCCATGCCATTTTGAATATTTTTTGTTTTTGATGAAGATGCCATTTTGAATGTTGCGGTTGCCGTGCTGGAGGGTCCGCGTCTTTTGTTTTTTGAGAGCCTAAGTCTGTGTATTTGTTAAAACATCTGTCTCGCTGGCAGCAGCCGGCCCCAACGGCAGACATCCTCCTCCCAATCTCAACCGCCTTCACCCGCCACCCTTCCTTTCTCTACAGAACCCACCCACCCGCCGTCGTCCAGGTGAGGCATACGGATTCCGGCGACCAATGATGCGCAGGCCTTCGGCATGGTACTCCAAGTCCTCATTCTCCCTCTTGCTTTCCTTTTGTACCGTAAAAACAGGTGTTGGTCATAAATGTGCACGAACCCAAGCTAGGTCTTTGCGAGGTCAATATGGTTTGCAATTCAGGGGGGTTAGAAGGAAGAGAGGTACAAATCGATCTTTCCCCTTTTCAGTATCTCCTTCAAATGAGGGCAGTTTGATTCATCCGTTTCTCCCTCTCCGTCCGTTCATTTTGTATCCATCATGTTGCGTTGCCTCAATGCCTCGTACTCCTTCATCGTGAGACTAGTAACATGCATATGTTATTAGTCTATGTTACTACCTCTATAGAGGAGCATACCATATGTGTGGTATCATGCAATACTTCTTGGTATGTGTGATGTTACCCCCAGTATGAGTAACTAGTGACGAGCAGTGACCCGGCTGACTGCGGCAAGGTAACCCCCGAGTATGCATTCTCCACCTTTTCTTATGTACCATAACAGCTGGTCCTTCTTAAAAATGTGCACGGATCTATGTCTTCGTGAGGTCAGCATGTGTTGCATTTCATGGGGTTGAGGAAGAACCGAGGAAGATCGATCCAGTCTTTACAAACTGAAATTGCTCCTGTTCCCTTTCCAGTTTCTGTCCCAATTCTTGTGCAGTAGTTGGGGCTGATCTGTATTGCAACCTTATCTCCTCCGCAAGTCTCCGAGAGTTTGAGCTGCTGCCTTCGTTCCTCGGAAATACTTTCACTTGGCCCGAGTCTACGTCCCGTGTGGTTCTTCGAGACCATGTATTTCCTTATGCCGCCCAATCGTATTTCACAACAGATTGCATCGATCAAAACCCAAGATTTAGGGTCACTGCATTTTTCTTGCTCGGTAGTCTTGACTCCGTCCATGTTTGTTTGGCTGCTACACTTTCGTGATATCACTGCTAGAGGCTACAAGAAGTAGAACACACATCGCAGGCACTAGTAGAAAAAGGGTCAAATGTAAAAGCACATTAGTGCCGGTTTGTAAAAAAACCGGCACTAATGTGATCAATAGTGCCGGTTCGTGGCTGCGATCAATAGTATCGGTTCGTGTTGAGCCTTTAGTACCGGTTCGTGCCACGAACCGGTACTAAAGGGGTAGTGGCAGGCTGGCGTCAGGCCGGGTCCCCACGAGCCCCTTTAGTACCGGTTTGTGTTACCAACCGGTACTAAAGGTCTGACCTATAGTACCGGTCCGTGGCACGAACCGGTACTATAGGGGCCAACTTTCAAACTCTACCCCCCCCCCCCCCCCGGTGTATCGCCATTTCAGTTTTGAAAAAATCAAAAGAAAATGATAAAAACTTCAAAAAATAAAATCCTTCGAGAGGTAGTTATATTACTATATCTACTAGTTAGGAAAATTTGAAAACTTAAATTTGGACATGTTTTGCAAAAAGTGTAGGGAAAATGTAAAACTGCTATAACTTTTGCATACGATGTCGGAAAAAACGTATAATATATCAAAAAATTCAGCACGAAAATCCGCATCCGATGGAGACCGCCTACGGCTTGTTTGGAATTTTTTAGAATCCTCAAATTCGAAAAGGAAAAAAAGATATGGTCAAATTTCAGTTTTTTAAAAAAAATTGGTTAAATTTGGTCAAACTACTTATTCAAGAAGTATTAGTGTTACTACATAATTATTCAAGAATATTAGTGTTACTAAATAATTATTTCAATTTTTTGAATTTTGGTCAAACTATGGTCAAACTTATTCAAGAAATATTAGCGTTACTAAATAATTACTGTTTTTTTAGAATAATAGTTTCAAACTCAAACGGTGAAATGTGTGACTTCATGCTCAAGCTAAACTCCTGAGGGTTAATAGGATTGACATCTTACTATTGTCAGGAAAACAACAAGTGCAGACTCGGAAACGAAGGAGAATAGAACCCAAAAGTTAAGCGTGCTCGGGCTGGAGTAGTGAGAGGGATGGGTCACCGATTGGGAAGTTAGATGATTTGGAATGAGTGATCCACACTTGAGCAGTTAAGAGAGGTGATTAGAGACTAAATCATCAAATAATTCAGAAAAATTAAAAATAAAAATAATTAATTTTTTTTTTCAAAATTTTCAAAAAAAATTCAAAAAAAACCTTTAGTACCGGTTGGTAACAAGGTCCCCCATACTAGGGCGCGAGCTCACGCCACGTGGTGGCACTTTAGCGCCGGTTCGTGCCGAACCGGTACTAAGGGGGGGGGGGGCTTTAGTGCCCACACTTTAGTGCCGGTTCCATAACCGGCACTAAAGGGCCTTACAAACCGGTTTTAAAGCTCCGTTTTCTACTAGTGAGGGCCTCCTCCTTTTATAAGTACTGGTCATGCTGAGACGGAGGAAGTTTGGTGAACACATAAGTTACCCTTCCATTAATTGTGTGAGTCCTGAAATCTGCCTCATACGGTCGTACGTAAGCCTTAACTGCCTTTCCCCAAAGTGATTTGGATACACGTGTGTGATCTGCTCATTTTCTCCAGCTAACCCTTTCCTCTACACCGAACACTGAATTGCTAGGCTTGTGGGAGAACTGAGGTGTGTTCAGAGCCTCTTCTTAAACCCAGAACCATGCTCAATATTATAGCCTGGTACACCATCTGAAATTTGTGCATGGAGCGAACTGATCCGATCTTCAGCGATGTTGGGATTAACCATGATGTGGTGGTTCCCTAGTCCGGCAGTAGCAGTCACCGAATAAGTAGCCCTGTACCTCTACGTTGCAATAAAGAAACATCGAAAGCGTCTCTCTCGTGCAATAACTCGGCGTCTCTCCTGTGCTAGTCTCGCCTCTCGCGTGTGTTGCTTCGGCGTATTGAAACGATCAAGCCGGCGACTCATGCTAAGCTAGCTAGACATCAAAAGCCTCCACCAGGCTTAGCTAGTACGTGCGTATTGAGTCTCCGTCGACTGGTGGCTCAGAAGCTAATCGAGCAGATCGTACATGCGTATTGGCCGAAAGTACTCGGCCGCCTCTTGCATTTTGGGGTGGCCTTGAATATTGCAAATGATACGTCATTCCTTTTTACATTGACAGAATAGCGTTCTATTATATTTCTTCTTTGTAGCCAATTTTTACACTTTTATTCCATGCTAAGTTGCAAATCTTATTGATGTGTCAATTAACTCCAATTTGAAATGAACTTACCATCTAACACGTGAGAAAATTAAAACATCATGCTGTATCATTGCAATGGCTTATGTTCTGAGAAAAACAGAGAAGTTCGTGCAGCTGGTGCGTCTAGCAGCATTCCCATTCTACTTAGTCAAACTTGTGGTCGGCATTCTTTGAAGGATGGAGGGCCTCGATATGAATCTGTCGTCATGTCAGGTTGAACTGGAAGTTTTATTCATGTTTTCATTTCTTCAAACTATTGCATGTAGTGTTCCTAGGCATTTTGACGCATGACTGTGTACTCTAGTGAAAATTTGAATCAAATTTTCCACATGCTTTTGATTTTATTCCCAACTACACACGATTATAATATGTTGAGGCAACTTTTTAGCACCCTTCTCCACTCGAAGTCGGTCATGTCATCTTTTTTTGGAGACTTTACAACAGAAGAGGCTCCCTACTGCTTTGTCATTTCATCTGTAGTGTCACAATTGTGGAACAGTAGGTTTCATTTGTATTTCATTTTAAACGTATTAATGTGTGCGTGTGCGTGTGCGTGCGTGGGTGTGTGTGTGTGTGTGTGTGTGTGTGTGTGTGTGTGTGTGTGTGTGTGTGTGTCAAAATAGGAATCTAACATTCCATAACCTTCCTGATTTATTTTTTCAAATGCATGCTGAATTGTCTGAACATGACTTTGAACAGGCATGTAGTGTCATCACGAGGCAAATTTTCAGTACCCTTCTCCATTTGAAATAGGTAATGTCATCTTTGTAGTCCCAGTTGTGAAATTGGAAGTTGCATTCGTGTATTATTTCTAACCATTGGCACGTAGGTTTCCTAGGCAATTTGATTTCTGCCTATGTGCTCTAGTGAAAAATCTGAATCGGCTGTTACATAACCTTACAAATTTGTTTGTTTCCAAGTGCATGTTGCATTGCCTCTCCATGAGTATGAAAAAGTCAATCTAAATTTTTTTATTCCCTAGTGCCCACTATTGTACTTTCTTGAGGCAAATTATTCAATATCAATTTCCATTTAAAAATATATTTTTCACCAAATAATTGCTAATTATATCAATATTTTATTATATAAATATGTGTCGCACTAGGTAGTACCAAAATGATAGAAATGTACATGCTCCTGCTGTACGCCTACGACTTACTCTTTTGTCTGACTTCCAAGAAAACAAAAGAAAATAGTGCCACGAACCGGTACTTAAGATGCTGGTGCCCGGCCAGCACCTTTAGTACCGGTTCGTGGCACGAACCGGTACTAAATAGGTTGTGGCAGGCGCTATTTTTAGTCCCACCTCGCTCCCCTAACAAGAATTTGACCACCTTAAGTATGTTACTTCTCAAACCATCCCAAGCATTTGGTTTTCATTGAACTCTATGTGTAGGATCAGTGGCTGCAATAGGAGTCTTCGCCGGTTCTTAAATCGGTGGTAGATTCCTATTGACGATTTAGATTCTATACAAAAAGATCGTTGATGATCAATGTATTTTTTATATGTACTTCTGTGTAGCAGTAGCGCGCGTTTTGGCTGAAAGGCGCTACTGATCAATGTATTTTTTCTGCGTTCAGATGAACAATTTAAAGAAGAAGAAGAAGAGGAGGAGGAGGAGGAGGAGGAGGAGGAAGAAGAAGAAGAAGAAGAAGAGGAGGAGGAGGACGAGGAAGAAGAAGAAGAAGAAGAAGAAGAAGCAGAAGAAGAAGAAGAAGAGGAGGAAGAAGAAGAAGAAGAAGAAGAGGAAGAGGA
>NC_057801.1:777002187-777002870 GCF_018294505.1 Triticum aestivum
AAATAATGCAGAAAAGAAAAAAAATTATATAAAGCAAAAAAATTCACGAAGAAACTAAATACAGCAAAAAAACTATTCAGAAATAAATAGAAGAAAAAAATAAAGCAGAAAAGAAATAACTATATAAAAAATTACTCAAAAATAAATAGAAGAAAATAAATAATGCAGAAAAGAAAAAAATTATAAAAAACATGTTGGGGCGCTGCCTGGTGGGCCTGCCAGACCTTGGGTGTGCAAATAAATGCCCAGTAGGGCCAGCAGGCTCACTGGGCAGCGCGCCCTAGTTAGGCCCAGAAGCCTGCTATATAGAGGAGTTCGAAAGGGCAGCCGCGGCTGGGTTTATAAACCAGTGCGGCTGCCCTTCGATCGGCGAGGTGGACATTTAGCGCACTGCGGGTGGCAGCGCACGGGCATTAGTACCGGTTGATGGCTCCAACCGGTACTAATGTGTTGCCCTTTAGTACCGGTTGGAGCCACCAACCGGTACTAAAGGCCCTCGTTTCCCGCCGCTTGGACTGGCCAAAATTGGCCTTTAGTACCAGTTAGAGCGACCAACCGGTACTAAAGGCCATCCTATATATACTATACTTACGAAAAATCAGTTATCGTCGCCACTAATTCGTTCCACTTCTCGCGCGCACGAGTCTCGATCTCGACGACGCCGACGCCGCCGTGCCGTCGCC
>NC_057801.1:777003455-777019771 GCF_018294505.1 Triticum aestivum
ATAGCTAGTTTATTTTTAGTAAATGCTTTAAACTAATTGAATTAATATAAATAGTTTATTTTTAGTAAATACTTAGTTGAATTAATAGAAGTAGTTGAATCTGCGTTTTGGATTTCGGTTTTTGATTTTTCTCGGCACTGAACGAGACGGCCGAAATTCGGCCATTTCAAAAATCTCGGAAAAATCTCGGGCGAAATTGTAAAACCAAAATTTGAATTTGGACAAAATTTGATGAAAATTTAAATGAATTGGACCAAAAAATATAAATCAAGCGGAACTAGACCAACATAGTTCTCAGAAATATAAAACATAGTGTTTGGCACCAGGGATTAAAACTCAGCATAAAAAGAATAGCAATCCGACATAACAGTCGCAGATTAGTTCAAGACCTGACATTCCACACAAACATCTTTTAGAAAAAAGACATGCAGATTGCCGTGGAGTACCATGCCGCAGTCTTCGAGAACCAAAGGGAAAGGAAAAAGTTTGTTAATTGCATCGACCATCGAACGAATCTGAGAGGCTGCAGGCCATACAGTTGGGGAGGAGTTGTCGACAGCTTTAGCAGCACCGGCAGAGGTCAACGGCAGCATGGCGGAGGTGCGGACGATGCAGGAGCAGGAGGCATGAGCTGGGAGGCCGGCGGCGATAGGTGGGGGATGCGCGTCTGCTGCTGTGCCCTGTGGGCAGCGGCGCCGCCGCACAACACAGGAGGAGCAAATAAGATGGGTTAGGGTTTGGGCGTTCGTTTCGTTCGTTTTGGCTGAGGCAGAGCGTAATGGATAGCCTCCAGAAGCTGGGTTGGGCCAAAAGTTCTCAAACTGGGCCAAAAAATTGGGCCGAGAGAGACTTTTACCGGGCCCAAGCGAGATGGCCGAATTTCGGCCGAAAATTGATTTTCTCGGCCGAAAATCAAAACCCAGAGTTGAATTAATTGAATTAGTAAGTGATTAATGTTTCGCCTAATATGAACATAGGAAATGTCGTCTGACGACGGAAAAAATTTCATTATGTGTGATTACTGTGAAGACCAGCGCGGCCAGTGCGACAGAAATTTCCTTGTTGATGGTAGGCGATTCAGCATCAAGCTGGATGAGACTTTCGAATTCGATACAGTAAGTCACAACGACAAGTTTGTTTTCGTAATTAAGCATGACTTATATATGCTTCATTTGCCTGACTTATAACTTTTAATTTTCACTCTTCTACTAGCACATCCCGTGCCATGCAAGAATTTTTGTCTTGTATAAGATAGGTTTCAAAGATATGGAAACTATGGAGGTAAAGAGAGCTTACCTGAAAATTGAGCATGATGGTTATACTTTCAACGTCAAAGTATACAATGCACACACGTATACCTATTTTGAATGCAAAACTTGGCAAGCACTATGCAAGGCTTATGCATTTGAGCCTGGTATGGTTATCACCTTTGATATTCGTCCGAAAGATGATATTAAAGGTAATAGAGACATATGGGTCGATGTGCAGACGCCTCCAGTTCTACCGTTATGTGTGTTCTTCTCAACTATATTTTTGTCTTTGATATTGCTTATTCAAAAATAACTGACAACTAATTTCTATTGACAGCTTATCTCCATTCAACCAAACATGTCCGGCGCTTGGTAGACAGGACCTACTACTGTCCCGGAGCTGAAATAAACTGCGAGGAGATAAGTCATTATGTTTCATGGCTTGAGGATCTTCATACTGTCAAGACAAATTTTCTTCCTGCACTTAGAAATGTTAGTACTCAAAATGTGCGACCAATAGTGATGGAATTAAACTACGGTCACATCTATTTAGGAATGATGGTAAGATATTTACTATTTGTCCTCAGTGCATATTTTGCATACATTATTTTTTTCCTAAACTTTCATTGCTAAGTATATTAATTAAGTACTATACAATGTTCTTCAACAGGGACTCCCGATGACAGTTGTGCCTCAGGGGATCGAGACTAAAGGTCAGATGTCAATTGTTAGCTTACGGCCAAGATATCCTGCATTGCACATGAATGCATTCAGGATTTCTAGAAGCGATGAATGCTTAATAGTGAAAGATTGGAGGAAAATTGTTAATAATCGTAGAGAAGTACTAGGGGGCAGCAATGAGAAGTGCAGCCCACGATTAGGAGACATGTTCATCGGCATGCTCCAGTATGATCAATCAGGAGAGCTATACATGTTCTATGCTATTTTACCAGAGAGAGAGTAGCTAGCAGGAGTGATTTAGCTAGTCCTTCATGTTGCTCTTAATTAGTACTTGTCCTTTCATGTCCGTGTTCTTCGTTCTGAACTTAAGTGATTTGCTTTTGTGGTGTTATATATGAACGCTTATAATATCATGACAATCATGTTGAACTCGATCGATAATATTTTTGCTTCTGGTACAAGAGCGAATGTTTCTTCTTTAAGCTAGTAGTGCTGGTGGTGATTAGATAGCTATAGTTAATTATTATATCATTTAATGAAAGAAACCACAGATTAGTTTCAGCTATATGGATCCTACCTAAGTGATCAAGTATATGCCATATCCGTATATATTATAGTTGATCAAGTATAATATGGATATGGCATATACTCTAGCTAGCTAGCTATATATAGAGATATCCAATAATGCATCCAGTCGAAACTAATCTGCGGTACTTTCACCTTATGATTTAACAACTCATTATAATGTAAAACAATCACTAAATTAAATTGAAAACACAAAATTAAAGAAAAATAAAAAAAGACACAAACATTTAGTACCAGTTGGTGTTACCAACCGGTACTAATGCCCTCCACGCAAACGGGCCTTGCTCGTGCCACGTGGTGGCACTTTAGCGCCGGTTCATGACGAACCGGTACTAAAGGGAGGGGACCTTTAGTCCCCACTCTTTAGTGCCGGTTGGCGAACCGACACTAAAGCCCGTTACGAACCGGCACTAAAGGCCGGTTCTGCACTAGTGCATGTTCCCCTCCATCTTGAGTTAGATCTAAACAAGTGTGCCTCTGTTTTCCACGGGATCCATATTGTGGAGGTGGGTGGTGTTGGGGAGCGGCGGCGACATTGAGCTAAATGAGATGGAGCCACGATAAACATGGGCGATCGTGCTCGGACCTTGGAATTCAGTGTTGAATTATTTCCGTTTAAAGCAAAGCTAGTTGATGGTAGCGTGCGAGACATAGAGAGAGATACAATTGTGAAATGAGAGGTTGAATTTGTAGAGATTGAAGCACAGGATATACAAAGCATGGAAGAGAGGGCTATGAGGAATGTTGTGGAGAAATTTGGGAAGAGCAATTTTTTGAGGTCTAGAGCAAGAGGTAGCATTGTTATGGTTTGATAATTGGAAGGGTGAGTATCTGAGAATTGAGAATGGTGAAGAGATGGTTGATGAAGTCGATTGGCAAGACGGTTGGGCAAGCAAACATAGTACCTTTCATGCAGAGCTTGTTGATCTGAAATCAGATTCTAAGGATGGATATGTTCCCTCAAAGGTGGCTTCGCAGATGGTAAATAATGATTGGGCTTCACAGAGATAGATAGCGCCCATGTGTACGGTGAAGTGACAGTAATAGAGGGGGCTGATCAAGATGCAGAAGAGGGTTGTGATGGTGCTGCAAGGGTTGTTTGTGTTGATTAAGATTCCGTAGAATTAGAAGTCGCTACTGTTTTGGTCATTGCACCAATGGCTGACACCAAGATGGCCAATTTTTTTGGCATTCCAGTAGATGATCAAGATAAGGAAGATAGGGGTGACTTGATTGCCTAATGATGCTAACATAGACGCTTCTGAAAATGTGGATGTACAACTAATGAAAGATGCTGCAGATGATGTACATGATGCACATGATGATGAGCTTGTAAGTCTGTATGACAAAAAAAATCCTGCTATTGAAGTAGGGAAGTTGTTCCCAAGCACGAAGGAGTTTCGAATGTGTTTCAAGACTTATGCAGTCAAACATGAGTTTGATGCAAGACTATGTGGACTGATAGAAAGAAATTGTATGCGAGGTGCAGAGGTTTTGATGGAAGTGCCACGCCTTGCAAGTGGTACATATCTGCTAGAATTCAACCTGATGGAAGTACCATCAGGTTCAATCAAATCCCACATCCACATACATGAAATACAAGTTCACAGAGAGTATCAACCATGACATCACAACTTTAGATTGCAGAAAAGATCACTCCAATTTTAGCCAAGAAACCAAACACTACATGAAAGAAAATTAAAGTGGATTGGAAAAGCAGTACCCCATTAAGGTGAAGTATACCACTATGTGGAAAGAAAACAGAGGGCAATGAAATAATTATATGGTGATTGGGCAAATACTTTTAGGATGCTTTATAACTTCAAACCAGAGGTGGAGAAGAGTTCACCTGGAAGTGTTATGGAGATCGATACTGGGGTAACAAAGGACGGTAGAGTTCTTTTCTCCAAGTTCTTTATGGCTTTAAAGCCTTGCATCGATGGCTTCAAAGTAGGGTGCCATCCATATTTGGGCATAGACTCATTTTTTGACTGGCAAATGGAATGGTCAATTGGCAACATGAAATGCTTTATGGACACAACTAGATGTTCCCAATTGCTATTGGTTTGTTTCAGTCAGAGACAGAGTTTTATGGACATGGTTCATGATGTAGTTGAAAAGATGCATAGGGCCAGTGTCTCCTTTGGCAGTACTCACACATGCATGCAAAGGGCTAGAAAATGCAGTGAACAATGTTTTTCCTCATTGTGAGCAGAGGGAGTGCTTCGGCCATATGTGGATGAATTAGATCAAAAAATTCAGAGGACAAGAATTTGGGAGAATGTGGCCAGCAAAAATATCTTACACCAAACATACATAGTCATATCATTTTTATTTGCACGTCATAGTTAATTTGTCAGTGCTGGCTTCCGTCTGCTTTGCACGCCAAAACATTGTTTCCGATTGATCAAGTGTTTTAAGTATTTAATTATCATACTAGTCACAAAATAATACAAATTTTATATTATGCTTTTTGTGATAATCCCGGTCTCCACTCTCCCACGTCCTCCGTTCGCATTTTAGTCAATCCCGGTCTCACACTAAGCACCGACACAAACTTGTGCAGCGAGCGCTAGGCTCATTTTATTTCCTCATCAAGCGCTCTAGGTGATTTAATTAACCTAGGAAATTAGCGGCTGCCGTTGTAGACTGGGATGCTTAGATGCCTTTTTTATATTTTTGATATTGTAGATGCCTTTAGGGGATTCCTTTACTTTGTGTAGAAATTTTAGTATATATATCATGGATTGCTTTGTGTCATGTAGAATCCAAAGTTAGTTGAATGGATTGATTTGTGTCATAGAAATGGTACCTAGTGATAATTACTAGTGTAGAAATTGTAACTTTGTGTAGAAATTTTGTTTATTTGTGTATGCAATTACTAGTGTACAGAGTGTTTACATATTTAGTCCTCAACCCGTCACCATCCGCTTGTACCTACAAGATAAATAACTGTCGTTTTCCAATACTTCAATTTTTCAATACTTTGCTATCAAACACAGCCTTAGTTCAATTATATTATATGTAGAATGGAGCAGCGGCCACCAGGTCTAGTGTGTAAGTCAAGGTGTGCAACCGACCTTTCAAGTGCCACACTGTTTGGCATCTACTTCCAGACGTGCTTTGTTCCTGCAGTGGCAACACATTACATGAACCTTCTATAATAGTTTTTTCTTCTGTTTTTCTTGTTATTTCGTGAAATGCAATGTGTTTATTTTTTGGTTTTTTACACAGATCGTCCATTGCAATGTGAGACTCGGGTTCAGTGAGCTCATTACCGAAAACACTGTGATCTTCCATGCTCCAGGGGGGCCCTACACTATGGAGGTCCACAAGGGAAGAAAAACAACCCAGATTGGAGAGGACTGGAATCGTTTCATCAACCACATGCATCTCACTGGGGGTGAACTTATCAGCTTCTCCTTCAGAAGGCAAACTCCAAGGCTGGTTGTTATCTATATCAATAGGGAGGACGAAGATGATGACCCACTCGATGAAGCCCTCTGTGCCAAAGGAATCAAGTTAAGCGAGGACGAATCGGGCAACCTCTGGTACATACTTCCTCCACGTGATGACTACGTCGGGATGCCATTGGTGACCCGCCTAACAAGGACAAATGCGTGATATGCTTGATTAATTGGCTAGTGTTAGTAATGTGACATGCTCATTTACCATATTTTTTTTTCTCCTGCAATTACCTAAGAGGCTAATCAAAGTTGTGGCATTCAGCCAGATATAGTAGGCATTGCTAGACTACGTCTTACTGCAAGGGGCTCCATCACGAACTGTGCTTATGCACTGGACATGGACAGTCGCACTATGTTCAGTGTTGCGGAATGGAACAATTTACTTGCTGGAAAGGATCTCTAGATTGGACAGGACATCTTAGTCACCATCAGGAACACCCAGCGCCATGGCTTGAGGATGATGGTGGTTATCGACCTCATTTAGACCTATGTGTGTGGCGGGGCACTACATGAATGAACTGCTTAATTATGTATTACCGCTATGTACTAGTATTGTTTTAGCCCGTAATGTTTCTATTAACTGGTTATGTTTGTGAGATCTAACTAGCTAGCACCCAATTAAATATCAACTCCTAGTGTTCTATTATCTAGTATTGTTCTACTTTGTAATGTTATATAGTATGTACTTAGTGTTAATGTGAAATGCTAAATGTTACATGGTGTTGAAAAACCTTTTTTTGTGCACGAAAAGTTTGTGGCGTGCAAATTACGTCGTGTCCCGCAAGATGAGTGAATATAGTGGTGGCATTGCAAACATCGTACGCCAGAAACACGTATAATACTGTTGACATAGCTCCAGCCCCGTCACTATTTTTTAACACTGGCGTCATATTGATGGCGTGGGGCTCATACGCCAACAAGGCTATTTTTGACACGCCATAGTTAGGCTTTCTGCACTAGTGTTGTGCAAACTAAGCCTCGTTACATGTTGTGGTGCCAACTATAGCTGTCCTAGATAATCCAGTGAAGAAAACCAAAAGCTTGAGTGAACTGGGTGTCGTACCCGTCGTAGGGTCAACAAGTGCCAAGAAGAAGAAAAAATCGAGTGGTAAGAAGAAGTAGAAATGAAATGTTGTTCTTGTATGAATAAAAAAACTTGTCTGGATTTGTGTAAAAAACTTTCCTGAATTTGTATAATGCTATTTTTACTTTGATGGGTATTTGTGTAACACTATTTAAACTCTGGCCGAATTTCAAATTTGAGCCAAAATTCAAATTTGAATTGTTTAGTATGGGTATTGAAGTTACAATGCTTTCTCAAATATTATGCATGTTAGGTGATCAATCCAAGGACTTTTTGTTGAGTGAAACACTAGTCATGAAAAATGTGCTCCAAATGAGCTCCAAAGCTAAGATAAACATCCCATTTGTAAGCAAGTTTTTTTTCCAACCTTCACTAAATCAGCCAAAAATCAAAAGTTCACTTCCAGTGTGCAAATATAGGGTCCATGCCGAATATTGGATCGTTTGGATAAACTATGACATGATTAACCCTAAACCCTTACCTGAATCCAGCGCAACCTCGTTTGTGATAGCTAGTTTTTGTGAAGGGTTTTTCACGAAATTACCCGTAGACCAGGTTTATTATTTTTTCTAGCAACCTAGTAACATAAAACAATGATGGGTGCAAGTTTTTCATATTTTCTGATTTTTTTAAAGTAGTTATGGTCAACCCTAGCCCTCATAACCCCTTCAGAAGTCCCTCGTAACCCCTTCAAATCCCCTCAAACCCTAGCCAAAACCCCGCACCCATCCAGGCCATTGGATATCTGCGAGTGGATGGTGTGGTTCAGACACTAGGGCAACGTTAGTGATCCGTGTGAGGCGCTCTGATTGGCCATTCTCCAGAACGCTGGATCACTCCCCCAACCATTCCTGACAGTTGGATCGTTGCGTGTCGAATGGCGTGGATCAGCATGTAGTGCCACGTTTGAGATCTGTGTGACGCTAGTTCTGTGCTATAATTGGCTGGATTTGAAAACATCTGTTTTTTTTGCTTTGTTTGTTCTGCGCTCATGGGTGGGCTGCTACCATGCATGTGCGTCGTTGGGCTGTGGTAAAGATGCCTACCCGTTGGACCTTTGGACCGAGCGATGTCCACAAATGTTCCCTCCCCGAGACGCCAGCCTTTGTTGCATGCATGCACCCGCCCGCTTCAGCATCCCCACCAACATTGCATGCTTGCGCCCACCCGCTTCATCCTAATGAGCACGCGCCGCATACCATCCCCGCCTGACCCGACCGGCGGCATAGAGGACAACACAGAAATGTCGCATTATAGCTACCGATCCAGACTATGGTTTCCCACGTGTGTACCCTACCGATGCCGCGGTGGGTGGGAAACATGTTCACATTTGACCTCATTACTGACACAGTGAGATAACAAGTCACACTACAACTATTTAAGCCACCTATCATCTTCCTCTTCCTATCACACCCTTCGTCCATCTCCCATCCTCTCCCATCTGCATCTACACTTCTTCTTCTCACCACAAACGGCCCCAAGAACCAGCCCGCCGCAGCCATGCAGTACACCGGGACAACCTACCACTTTCCCCCCACTGTGAGGAGATGCTCTACCCCACCGGGGTGTACGTCGAGAACACCCTACATGTGTGGGAAATGTCAAGATTTAGGGGCGCAAGGGAGTTCACTTACTTCTTCCTTGGGGCCAGCTACCGCCACCTCCCCCAGGGATCTCCAAGGATGTACCGAGTCGAGGAGGTCATCCACAACGGGGTTGTGGTTGCTACCCTTGCCCACTTCACCAATCCCTTCGACGCATTCAACCTCCTCGGCCGCGTGTTCTGCTGTGGGTGTGAGTTCATAGCTTTCACCACCCACATCTTCACGGACTACACCAACCTCTTCCCCATCGAGGAGCGCATGCACACTCTATCATATCCCATCGATAACACCCCGAAGGGAGCAATTAAAGGTGCTCAGAGGAGGAGTGAGGAGGAGCCCGATGGAGAAGGCAGCGGCTAGGGTTTAGATCTAGTACCCATCTATCTATCTATCTTTTTTAGCTAAATCTATCTATCTATATTCGTCTTATGTTATTTAAGTTATAAGCGTACTATATGTCTCCTATTGTGGGTTTGGTTGGCCCGAACTATCTATATTATATGTCTTTCTATTATTAAGTTCTTGCTACTATATTTGAATCTTTTTTTGAGTTGTTGATTGCTTTTTGATAGTGCCACGCGCTTTGTTCGTGCAATATTGTGCGACTATTTGGATGGGCCCTATTTGGATACGGTGTTTTGGCTCGTAGGTCAAAAAAGACAATTTTTGTGGTCTATGAAAAAAAGACAAAAAATGACTCACGAAAAGTCATTTTGTAGCAATGAAATTTCTCTTTTTTACACAAGGAACAAACAATTTCATTTTAGTGGAATTTTTTGCAAACAATACTCTATATTTGAAAGAAAATGCAAACAATACACTATATTTATACAAGCCACAAAGAATCAACACAGTTGATTTTCTTTTCAACTTCTTCTTACCACTGAAAACAAATACATTTTTTTCTCGAAGTTACAATAAATAAATACATTTTTTTACGGAATGCCATCATGTAAATACATAGTTCATGAAGCCCTGCAAAAATGGATCTATCTGCCCATCCTCCATTGAAAGAATGATTCAATTATTTTATCTCAAAACAAACATGTTTGTATGTACAATGGTGCATGGTAGATTTCATGTTCTCCATTTTTTGTCCACGGGTGCACCCATTTTTTGTTCACGGGTGCAGCATTTTTTTTCCACGGGTGCACCCATTTTTTTCTCCACAGATACAACAATTTTCTTTTCTCCACGTGTGCACCATTTCTTTCCGAACCAACACGGGTGGGGTGAAGCCACCTACATCATGCTTGTGATAGATAATTATGGGTGGGCTTGTGCTGGCTAATGCTGCATGGGCTTGTTTTCTCTTTGGGCCTTACTTGGGCTACACCCAATATCGTCTTTTGTCCCTGAACTTTGCCCTGCACTCTCTGTTAACTGAAGAACTGGAAGTTGGCCACTATCTGTTAACTGAAGAATTGCATGTTTGCAACATATGAGACATACTTGGGCGATTTGCTGCATTTTATTCATCAGGGGATGCAAAATTATCTAGGCATGATGCCCAAACTATAATTGAAAAAGTTCACTACTAGCTAAACACATTAACTGAAACTCAAACAACGCATTAACTGAAACTCAAACAATTTCTAGCGGTTGATGTATAGAAAGTAAAAGAAACCCTAGAAATGATACAACAATAAAAATCCTCCAGCCATCATATCTGCTTGCTGCTTCAAATCGATCATCTGCTTCAACTGCTTACTTATTTTCTTCAATTCCCTCTTAATCCAGCATTGCCCATCATCGGAACGGCTCTATCTGCCAAATTCTCCGCTGGCTCCAGAACAAGCGGCCCCGAATGGACCTCCTGGTTTCCGCCAATTAATCCATCAAATTGTAGCCTCTCAATGTACGCATTGAGCCACTCGAAATGCCTGCATTTCTTCAGGACCTGAAAACAGGGGCACATGAACCCTAGATCCCAACTACAATGGAAATAAAAGAAAGAAATCAGGAGAAATCAGAGCATACAACCGATGGAGTACTCAGATCTAACCTGCCTCGGCTTTGGCCTGCTCTCGCACTTGACGAACTCGCACCCAGGGTTGGCATGGTCTTCCTTCACACAGGTCAGACGCTTCAGAAGCTCCTTGTGCTGGCAGTTGGGGCATCTTGTCAGCGGCACTGGAACATACTGTGGTCATGATGGGCGGGAGGTCGAACTAGATCTAGATATCTCTCATCGGCCGGCGTTGCCGCGCTTCGTCACCGGAGAAGAAGAAGAACAGGGTGGGGGAAGTAAAGGGGAGGGGTTAGACAATACAATGACACAGGCCGGGGTTGGATCGGGTGCCCTTGTAATTGCTTATGCTGATGTGGATAAGCTGTGGGCCCCGCACGCATGTGGATTAGTTGTGGCTCCCACGCTGAGGTGGAAAAGTGGTGGGCCTAACAGACCCGAGCTAACCCCCTGTCTCTTTCGGTTTAGGGTGAAAGAGGGTCTGGTCGCATAGGAGATATTGCTGCCATATAAAGCGTCTCACATGAGCTATTTTCATGAACAACATGATTGCTGGGGAGTACACCCCACTGAAATGAATCCAACCTCTACTTCATCAACATCTAAATTATCAGGCAGAACAGTTTCAAGATTGTTATTAGCAAACATCAAGCATTTTTCCTTCTCATCAGCAATCAAATCATCAATAATCACATGTTTAGAGCAGGCATCATTTCCAATTTTCAGATTGATTTTCTCATAATGAACAGCAAGGAGATCAGGATCAAGTAGAGCAAATGAGTTACCTTTGTAAGTGTGAGGCACCTCCAAGTTCTTCTTCCTCTTGTAGTCAGCAGCTTTCTGCATGATATTCACATGACCATGTCCCCTAGTTTGAGGCTTCTGGGCTAACACAGGCCCCCACTTAGATTTAGTCTGTTTCTTCTTCCCAACTTCTACCACCTCATCAAGTGAAGATAGCAGAGACCTTTTCAACCCTGAGTACTTGATCAGATCCACAACCTCCATAGGTAAGGTTGCCAGGTCATCCTTAGCATTCTTCTCCTCTTCAGAATCAGAGCAGTCAATAGATTTCAGAACCATATTGCAATAAGCAACACTATCCTCTCCAGGTAAGTTTCCTTCTCTGTCATAACTAGACCCAGTATCCATAGGATTTATCTCTTCAGGTAAAGCACAGGGATCCTTGGCTTCACAAGAAGCAATGAGTTCATTCGTCATAGGTTCATCACCTAGTTTAGTTGGAGAGATTGTTTTTTCTACTGCAATTACGGCTGGTGAAGCATAAGCTCCAAACTCACTCACATCTTTGGTTGGTTCAACAGTTTCCTTTTCCATCAGAGACTTAGGTTTCACCACAGCACACTCCATGATGAAATTTTCATGTTCAGTGTCTGACCAATCAACCTGATGATCAATGGCATTAGAGGCTTTTTGTAGTCACCAGCATCAGAAGTCCTTTTAGAGCCTAATGGCCTTATCTAGATCATCTATAGCATTCTCATCATTGGATAAAATGTCATCCTGAGTACCATCATCCTTGCCCTCATGGTTATTCTCATTATCTTCCTCAAGCTCTTCATCATCATCCTCTTCTTCATTAACCACAACATCCAGGCCACCAGTTTGTTCAAACCCTTCCACAGTAAATCCAATAAGAAACAACTTCTTCTTCATTTCTATCAACCTTTCAAAAGGAATTTTGGTTGGATCCCTACAAGCAATTTTAACTCTTACATTCTCAAAAAAAGTCCTGAACATGCCTTTCCAGTCTACATCAGTGAGAACCCCAAACATTGACGCTATCTGACAAAAGACCTTTCAAGTACACCATTTAGGTGGTATACCCTCAATCAGGACCCAAGCTTCAACTAGTTCTCCAAAAGGATCACAAGCCCCTTTCCATTCAGTCACATTTACATTCACACCATCTTTAGGGAGATCAAAGGCTGGAAATTCAATCAAGTCCTCAGCACTTTTCCATGGAGGGAACCTAACTAAGAAGGTTTTGCTAGATAACTCTCTCACCTGCCATGGCCATTGCCTATTCTTACAGAAAACAGCAGACAACAGGCCACAAAGCTCATTTTTCTGCACCTCTCCCTTGATGATGTTCACAACTGCACAGTTCTAGTAATTCAGCCATTTGGTTTCAGCAACAGCAGGTACCTCCACATGGTAAAAACCAAGACCACTAGCTCCACTTCCAAGGAAGGTGGCTGAAGGTTGAATCTTAGCCCAAGCCGCACAATTATTAACATTGTGACTTTGTTGGCAAATGAAACAGGCCTTAGTCTTCACACAATTCCCACATAGTGGCCAGGGCCCCCACAATTGAAGCAAATCATATCCTTATATCTAGGGTCAAGCACATGTTCTATTTCAGCAACCACAACTTTAGTCGGGATCTGAGAAGAGGAGGCAGTAGACACAGTAGATTTGGTTTTCTGCACAGGAACAGGGTCTTTACCAGAATTGGCCGTGCCTTGCCGGCGTTGAGGTGCCGGAGCTCGCTGGCCGCCTCCCCGTTGAGAGGCAGCCCTAGAGCTAGATCCAGAAGGACGCTTATCAGCCATCTCTACTCCACCCTTAACAACTTCAGCAAAAGATCTAGAACCAGGGCTAATACCCTCACACGGCACACAAATCAGTTTAGGAGGAGGATCAAAGGATCTCACAGTAGCAGGGTGACAATCAGCCTTGGTGAACTTCCCAGCCGCAAGGAGATCTTTCCTCACCCAGAAGGTAGTGGGGAAAGGTTTCGGGAGGAAAGGGTTAGGGTTACTACGATGGCGGGGAGGGGAGGGGATCGACCACAACTGGCCATAGTGCTCCTCTATATACTCTAGGTCACCGCAAGGCTGGGAAGGCGCATTCACAGAATTCGTTTTCCTCACAACCACAGATCCACAGATGGAGGGTTCGCATATCATCGGGGCGGGAATGGGGCGTCCCTGCTTTTGACCACCTTTTCCAGGAGCACATGCTCCCAACTTTTCCCCTCTTGTTGAATTTAAACTAGATTGGGCCATTCTACCGCCATGGACCTCACAAGAGCTACCCTTACCCTCGACCACGACCTGAATTTCTGATACCAAATTACCCTGAGGGAGAGCCCTCAATTACTTTACCTCACTAGTTTTTCTGACTAAATTGTCAACAGAAGGGGAGATCCCCGCACACAAATTACTAGAATTATGAACTTCAACTGAATCAAATTTTCCTGTCGAGACACATCTGCGCCGCGAGCGAAATGCACGCAAAAATCTCATAGAATGGACAGAAAGGGAACCCGGAATCATACCTTGGTCGCCAGGCCACGGTGGGGGCTCGATGCCGCGTCGGTCGCTCGCATGAGCTTCGTGTAGGCCACCAGGACGCCGACCAACACCGTGCATCCCATGGCCAGCAGCATCGACGATCGTTACTGCCGGTGAGGAGGCAGGGCCCCGGGCGGAAGCAACCTGGTGGGGATCCTGGATATCGCCTCCATGCGTGGCCTTGAGATTGGATCTGAACTCCCTCCACCGCCGCGCCTGCGCCGGATCTGGCGAGTCCACTTCCTGGATTGCCCAGAAGAGGAACTCCACATCCGATGCGCCATCGTCGCCGGTGAACCTCGCGTATTCATCGTACCTAGCGAACTGCAAGATGCTCTCGAAGATCTCCGCCCACATCGAGCGGTCGTGGAATCTCTCCCGCACCACCCGCTACATCTCCTGGTATGCCTCCGGGGAATTCGCATCAACTAGAGGCGGCGGAAGCCGCAGCGGCGCCGCCACCCGCGTCGCCGGCATTACGCGTCGGATCTGCGCACCCTGACGGCGAGGCGAGATCATCCAATCCAGAGGCGAGTGGGAGAGTGCATAAGCACGGGGGAGGTGCGAAAATGGCGGTGGGGATGGAGGTAGGTGGGATGGGGAGAGAGGGAGGTGGGGGAGAGGGGGAGGGGAAAAATCGCCTCATCGATCTTGCACTCTGTTTTCCTTCTATTTGGAAAATAAAGGTCCCCTTGTTTAAGTGCAAATGGGTCAATATGTCAGGAGGCCGGGTACAGGTAGACCCATAGTACGGAATGACAACAGTGGATCTGAAAAATCTTGGGTACACTGACGAACCGTTCGTCCTAGCCAATGATGTGGCACAGGTTATCTACGTGAAGGACATGTCTACCAGACCGAGAAAAAGAAAAGATAAGGAAGCGAATACATCATACGGTGAGCCAAAGCGCCACATAGTTCTTTCAGGAAAAAGGGACATCGTGGGAGTGGAGGGCAAGACAGACATGTCTGAAGATTATGAAAAGTTTCATGAAATTCCTCCCTTCAAAGTCAAGGCTGACCCCGGCATCCTGATAAACAATGAAGATTATCCATGGTTATGGCGCAATAAGCAAATGACACAAGCGAAGAAAAAGTGAAGACTTTCTCCCGCAACTATTATGATGATACCATGCCAGCTTTGTAACAGACGAGTATGATACCATTGTCCGTTTTGTACATGCACATGCTATGTGGGTGAAATTATGATACCATGCCAACTTTCAACTTTTTCAGAGTTCATTTGAAATGCTTTAATGTCTTATGGTTTGGCCCTCGTAATACCATTAATCCCGGTTCGCTCCTTGTCAACTATGTTCTCACCAAGAACACTCTCTAGAGGGCAGCCACGTGGGCCATTGGTCCCGGTTCGTCTGGACCTTTTCTCTCTATAGGCGCATCTATGTTCATTTTTTTAGTAAAGTTAATCACAAACTTGTGATTCACACAAATTTCAAAGAATTAAAATTTTAACTATTCAAATTTGAAAACTAATGGCACTAACAGAAAGTTTATAATTTTTCTAAAACTAAAAGCAAGGAGAATTAAAAAATAAAGCAAAAAACAAAAGAAAATAAATAATGCAAAAAAGAAAACAAAAAACTGGAAAAAAAACTAAAAAAAATGCCACCTATTGGGCCACCACGGCCTGAATACGACTAGAAACCAAACCTGGGCCAGGATTCAGGCCCACAGAAGGCCCAATAGGCCCACAGCAGCATAGTGTGAGATTAGGCCTGAAAGCCTGTAGTTGAGAGGAGCTCGAGAGGGTGGGCGCAGCAGCGCTTATAAACCACTCTCGAGCCCTCTCAACTAGCGAGGTGAGACTAAACTTTGGCCGTGACATGGGCAACACAGGGGCCTTTGGTTCCGGTTGGTGGCACCAACCAGAACTAAAGGGGGGCATTGGAATCGGTTCGTGACACCAACCGGGACTAAAGGGGGGCATTGGAACCGGTTCGTGGCACCAACCGGGACCAATGCCCCACCTTTAGACCAGGTTGGTGCCACCAACCGGGAACAAAGGCCGCCGCTTCCCGCCCTTTGGGCTGCTGAAAAGAGGTCTTTGGTCCCGGTTGGTGGCACCAACCGAGACTAAAGGGGGCATTGGTCCCGGTTCGTGCCAGCACTTAGTAGTTTCGACCAAATCCCCCACTTCTCCCCTGACGCCCCTTGATCCTCCTCGTCGCCGTCGGCGCCCAACGCCCCTGCTCCACCTTGTCGTCGCCGCCGCCACTGACGTTGTTAGGTTGCTCGCCTTCGCCGTCGCCACCGCCACCGACGTCGTCAAGCTGCTCGGCTTCACCATCGCCGCCGCCCCCCGTGAGCACATGCTCTCGCGCCCCTCCCGTCCCGC